>NW_008616821.1:13105-26577 GCF_000691845.1 Merops nubicus | reverse complement strand
AAAAAAAAAAAAAAAAAAAAAAAAAGAGTTAAAATTCTTGGGTCTGCTCAACCCACTGGCCTCAAGGTGACCGGAGTGTTAACTGGTACTTGCTGGTACTGTGCTGAACTCGGCGTGCTGTGGCTTTGATTACTCTCAGGTTCTATGTTAAATTACTTGAGCTTTCTCTCTTAGAAAGTTTTAACCACTCTAAATTCCTCTCTGATTGAATAGAATTTTGATGGGTGGAGGGAACTTGCAGAAATGTATCTATGTGCCAGGAAGCTTCAGGATTACCCAGTCACCTCACTTCACTGAGGCTGTCTTAAGACAGAAGCCACTGAGAAACACCTCTGTGTCTCACAGAGAAGAACTGTATTTAAGTGAATGACCCAGAAGTGTGCGTGTCCCACTGAGGAATCAAGCTGTATTAACAGGCACCAGTATTTCCTCACAACCCAGTCAGCTTTTCTGCATTCACTTTGACTGTTCCATACAACAAGACCAGGCTTGCAGGAGCTTCTTCCAGGCACCTTGCATGCTTTGGAATAGTTTCAGTGAAGAAATATTGTCATGTTCAGAACTCTCTCTTTTGCTGACTGCTTGTCCTAATAGGAAGGATATTATCATTAATGGGCAACACACAAACCAGATCCCTCCCTCTACTATTAAATCATATGCAAAGGATCCAAAGTGGCCAACCACTAGAGGAATGAAAATGTTTATAAATTCACTCACAATGCTGGATGCAGTGGAGGCACAAGCAAATTGACCAAGGACCCAAGTGACCAGTCCAACTAATGATGCCATTATTCCCTCTACTCTCAGCTGTGCTGATGTCCCACCACCACTGAGGGCTCTGCCTGCACGGCACAGTTGGGGGGCCCTTCCAATAACTGGAGATCCTACATAGCCCACCTACTAGATAGCTCAACTGCCCCAAAACCACCATAGGTAGAGATAACTTTTGTGCTGTTAACTTGAAGGCAGGACACCTGGTGCCAACACTGGCCAGACTCTGGGTGAAAACCAGTCAGGAAGGTTTTTCCTGCCTGGTTGTAGGCATCATCCATATGCCAATCCTGATTCAGGGCTGGGGGTTTAAACACCAACACTTCACTTCCCTACATGAAATTTAGCATAGGTACACTCAGTTAATGCAAGATTCAGGACTGCTGTGGTATAAACCACTGCAAAAGACCACAAGAGAACTAAGTATACGTTGGATCAGGATAACACCGGGACATCCTGGCTCTCATTCTTTCTTCCACCATCTGTCATTCCCCTCCCTCTCATTCTCTGCTGTCCAAGCTCCAGACAGAAAAATGATTGTGTGACCTTTGGTGCTGAAAATCAGTCTAACGCTGAGCACTCAGGCTGGCTGGGCACACTGTGTCTGGAGTCCAAGGCATCACGCTGCACAGCACAGTTGGAGCTGATATGTCATGTAAGATTTGCCCCAAAGTACAGACAAAGCACAAGAGATCAGTGTTGCCCTCTGGACATTCTTGTGTTGCTCCTTACTGGAATAGTGGGGCTCTGCTCTCTCGGCTTGCAAGCATATTTGAGACTCTGTCCTCAAAGTCTGATGAGAGGAGACCATCCTAAATTTTTTTTTGTTGTGATTCTCTCTTTTAAGATTTAAATACAAAATGCCAGAAAAACAATTCATGAAAAATAGAGTCACCTCAAGTTCCAAGTGTGAAGAGTGATAATGAAGTTCCCATGACATACAGGAAATGGTATCCCTTTGTTTAGTCATTTGGCTTGAAATGTAGACTCTATGGTGCTTGCTATGCAAACAATGCTCAGCTGATCCTTCAAAACAAAATCATGGCTGTATATAATGGTAATTATTAAATGCTTATTCTCCATGATCACATAACATACAGCTTTGTGCTAGAATGGACACAATCCCAAAGGACATTATGTGAATATAAAAGATTGTTGACTCATGTTCCCC
This sequence comes from Merops nubicus, assembly GCF_000691845.1. NCBI lineage: Eukaryota > Metazoa > Chordata > Aves > Coraciiformes > Meropidae > Merops > Merops nubicus. The sequence continues at coordinate 24,635 of NW_008616821.1, read as the reverse complement.
ACTTGTGTTCTCTGGCAACATTGGCTTCAAGAACAGAGAGACACATACACAAATACAAGGAACCTAATCGAATTTTTTTTTTTACCTTCAGCTTAATGCATTACTGACAGAAGTGTTCAGGAACTTTGTTAGGAAAAGTACATATAAACATATTGGTAACATTGAACTCCAAGTTGTACCCATGATCTAAGAAGGTGGAGTGAAGCACAGGACCTTCACATTTTGAAGCAACTTTGAAAATGTTTTCATTTTTTTTCATTAATCTCAATGCATGATGCTTTGCTTCTGATTTGTTGTTGCTTTGTGAAATAATAAATAAAGGATGGGGCAAGAATTGCTTTGGTTTGTACAAATCCTCAGAAACACTGTTGGTATTAGCTGCAGACTTTGGTGTCAGCCATGGACTTTTCAAGCTTGCATCCTCTTACCATTTTGGTTGCTTCTCAAGAAATTTCTTTATTCACCTTTGCTTGGACCCCATGCTTTTATTGCTAGCTTCCTTTCATCTTGTGCCTCTTTTTTTTATAACTCCTGCTAGCCCTGCCTGTCAACTAGTAAATCTTTTATGTGCTCAGCTAGGGATGGATGGTGGCTAGGGTCTCCATCAGTTTTCTTTGCCTGCTTTCTCCACCTAGGCAGCTCTTTACAGGTCTGGACCAGAAGAAGCAAGGGGTCTGCTGCTTTCTACCAGAGTGGAGATGCTTGGAGGCAGGAGTGACATGTTTGGTACAGGGGTCCAAGCAAGTCCTTGGAGGTGTTTGGGGACAGCAGCAGGTAGGGAAGAAGGGAATATCTCTTCTGGATGGGAGAGATGGCCACCAGGGTATGACAAACATACTATTAGTAAGTGCAAAAAGCTACTGACACCTTCTACCAGGAGGAAGCAGTGTGTCAAATTTCCTTCTCTGAGGTGGGAGTAACTGCTTGGATGGCTGCACAAGAGTCCTGGCTGCAGGTCACTGCTCTGCTTGTGCCTGCACCCACAACCCAGGCTCACCTTTCTCCTTTCAACAGCAGATTGCCATGTCCTCAGGCACATTTAACACCCAAAGCACAGTGTGGAAGCTTTGCTGCATGTTTTCAAATTAAAGTTGTGTTAGCAGGATTTACACAATAATGTGTACACAAGGTCTTGTACTTGCTTTGTTAATTGTTGGTTAAGTGTCTCTATGTATAGGCATTGTAGAGGCTTTTTTTTTCATTTTTTTTGTATCTCTATGTGGACGGCACACATGACCAATAAACCAACTCATCGACTCATGTGCTGCTATTTCCATCCTTAGATTGGATGAAAAATTAAATTCCTGTGAACTTTGTATCTTCTAGTACAAATAGCAAATACTTGTTCTGACTTAGAAGTCTTCCTTTCTGATTCACACAGGGGTTTTAACAGGAACAAATCAGTACTAGATGAAGACCTGCTTCTGTCGTTATCTGTTGCTGACTGACCAGGAAGAAACATGGGTGTTACAAAATAAAAATCCTGAAGTTTACAGAAATATTTTTTAATACTCAGCAGTTTCTGATGGTGATATCGTTTGAAAATCGTGTTCTTCTCTAATTATGTACCTATTAGTCTGTCTGCTTTGATGCTTTCAGTTATCTGCCTTCAAAATCCTCTGGAGAAACAATAAAGCCTTCTACTTGCCCTCACTGTGGCAGTTCAGTTCCTCCACAGAGGTGTAAATGGAGACACAGAGACATTTCATTTACACAGTGAATCTGTAACAGAGACTGGAGGAGAATCTCAGCTTCATTATTTGCATGCCAGGTGATTCACAAGCTGCCTCACTTCAGTGGTATCTCAGCTGCAGGGCTGAGAGCTGGCCACGTTGCTGGGAAAACAACCATGATAGTTTGTCCAGGAATTAAAAATCCCGTGCTCTACAGCTGTTGATATTTTGCTTCCCAAACCAGATTTAGGCAACATATCAGTAGTTTATAAAGCAAATCTTTTATCTTTCCTGTCTCCATTCAGCTAGAGCTGTAAAAAGGACATACTGTGTAATTTTTTTGAGCTGAGCTGGGCTGAGCGTGGCTGCAGCTGTTAATCAAACTGACTAACTGTAAACACTTGATTGCCTAAAAAGTACTGAAAGCCCATTTCACTCTCAGTTGCAGTCAGCAATGCTGCCCCACAGGAACACTGCAGTGTGGCTTCTGGGGCCTGGTCTGAATTAAGAGCTATCAGATGGACTGAAACCCAGGTCTGGGTTTTGGCTTTAACAGTAAAATGAAGGCTGCAGGTGAGGCAGCAGATGAGTTTGCCTAGAAGTTTCCAGTTCACTGGGTAAAGTCTGGAGGTCCCCATTTCAATGTACACTGTTCAACTGCTAAGACATAAAGCTGTGCACGAAGTGCAGACATGTAATTGGCAGGCTGCAGCAATGTGTTGGCCAGGTCAGAGATTTATACTAGCCTGCACCATGATTAGGTCACTGGCAACCTGTAGAAACAAAGCAGGTTGTACTACAAAGTAAAGGAGTTGTTTTCCAGGTCCTGAGGAGAGAGCTGGTTTGCCAAAGCACCCAGAAATCTCAGAAGCAGCCAAGTGGAGACTGACATAAGTTCTTTATCCGAGATGTTTTGTCTTGTCTGCCAAGTCCTTAGCTCCTGAAACAAAGAAACTCTGTCTTTGTTCATGCAGAGCATGGCATCCACAGCCAAAAGCTAAAGGTGACTTTGCCCTGTCAAGCTGTTCAGGTCTGTATGGCTGCCAGGTCCTTCCTAGAGCCACACTCCTGGTGCAGGCTCAGAGCCATGGCAAGCCTCAGTGGAAGGAATGAGCCACAGACATGCAGCAGTACCAGAGGTCATGGGGGGCCTGAGGATGTTATCCACACTGGTCTCCCAGTGCTGAGTTCTTAGAGAAAAGGCCAGTTACGCCTGAGGGAGGCAAGAACAGGAGTGGGATTTGAAAGCGTGAATCCAAGGGTACCCAAGGGAAAAATGTGTCATGGAAGGTAGAGCAATGCTGGTGTTTTGCAAAGCATAGAGCAGGCAGCCATGCATGGAAAAGCGCCTAGGAGGCCATGTGACTTACAAGAGAGCTAAATAGGAGTTGTGAAGCCACATTTTGAAAGCATGCCAGGCTTATACTTGGCTGCTATATTAAACCAAGCAGACCTGCACTGTCTGGTTACTTAATATAAACGTTGACTTTTGCAAGCCATTGGTCAAGGCCATGTTAGTTGTAAAGACATGCATATGCAATGAGGACATCAAGTTTTGGGGCTAGAAGATGGCAATTTTCTTCGTGGCTGAGGGGGACCTTTCCAGAGTCAAATGGAGACTCTCAAAGGAAAGGGCTTCAGGGACCCTTTTGGTACAACATATGTCCTTTACTGTGGTAATCACCACCCTCACCATTCTGCTTTGCAAAGAACGTTCTGGGATATTCTGAAGTATAGCATTTTACAGTATGAATAATTTTTTTCCCATTACTTATCACTTCTTCATCGTGATTATTATTTTGCCCCTGTTGGTTTCCTTCCCATGTTTTTTAAGTGCTTCCAGACCACCTTGAAGCTCAGCAACCTCAGCATACATGCTGTTGTATTCGCTTGGAGCAGCTAGGCTTTTCTTTACAGGGACCTGGTAGGTGCTGGTTAGTGGATTTCTCTGTGATGCTGAAGCGCTGGGGTTACACCCGCAGGCCTGAATAGGGGTTGGCATATGGATGACGTCCACAAGCAGGCAAGAAAGACCCTCCTGACTGGTTTTCACCCAGGGTCTGGCCAACCTTGGGTGGGAACTGATTAGGAGATCACTACCAGGTGCCCTCACCTTCCACATTAACTTGGAGGTGAGTCAAGAAGCCACCTCTTTAAGAGCTGGCTCTGCTTGCAGCAGGGTTGGGTGGTTTGTTTGCATAGTGTGTGTAGATTCTGGTTATCAAAATGGGCTCCCTGCCTCTTCATGGCAAAAGGAGTTCCCAGGATGGCAGGGCAAGATCATGTGTCTCTTGGAAACTTCTGCATAACTGGACTCATCATCTGGCTGATTCTATCTCCTATGGCATGGTTCCTTGGTGAGCTTGCTCCCTTCTGCACATCATTCATGGTGAGTGAGTGCATTGACTTGTTTCTCTTGCTAGTTGTCTGGTGTGTAATGTAGGAGCGGAGGGAAGAGTTTGGCTGCTGGTCTGCCTGTTAATGACAATATCATTTTAGACAGGGCAGGTGGTCAGCAGAAGAGATGCACATTTGAGATGTTTCCCTTCTCTTTGGAAATTTTCTTTCTATTCTGAAGGCATCTCCCTAAGTTTCTCCCTATGTTGACAGTAAGGTGAAGCTGCATGTTTTCTTCACAAGGAGGTTTGTTGGTTTTGCCTTCCTTTTGTCACTGAAGGTATATTGTGATTTCACAAACTGAGTCCTATATGGAGCAGCACAATGTTCAGGTAGACAAAACAATACTGATAAAAAATGCTATTAGAACTCTGAATTGTGAATCAAGTTCTACTTAATGAATGCCTTTGGATGAGCCATACTGTATAAAACAATAGCAGATTATGCACAAGAGCCAGACAAATGTTATTTAAAACCTTATATTTAGGAATAATAAAGGAAAACATAATTTGACTGAGTTCCTTATCCTCAGAGGCATTTTTTCCCTATCAACATTAGACTACCAAAGAATTTCAGAGGTAGAAAGAGCTGATCCTTCTTTCTACAAGGTCCTCAATAAAAACAGTCCTACCAGGCAAATACAAGAACTGCAGTGGGTGTGAGACTCATTTTAATGCATAAGTATCAGCTAGGCAATGAAGAGCTTCACTAATAGTTATGTACAAAAAGCTTCAATGTTAAAAGAGAAAGAAGTAAAAATGAAACTGGTCAATTTCAAAGCCCTTAACTTTGAATAGGCAAATACACCCTTAACATCACAAAAACAATGGAACATACACAGCTCCCCTATGGGATGAACTGAGTGTTGCTGAGCAGGAAAGTAGTTTTAAAAATAAGATGCTTGCAGTGCCTAAGGAGGTTTGAGATGACTACAAGACTTACTTCCACCATTAGAAAAAAAGGATCTTTCATGAAACAAACATGGTACAGTGGCAAACACACAGCACCAAGTAAAAAGAAATAATAAAATAATTTTAATGTGAGTAAATAGGCAGAAGTTAATATTTTTTTTTTTATTACATTCTTACACCATCAGGCACAAATAACTTCCACGTAGAAATTTTAAAGCTGATAATAGCTTTGGATTCCTGATACTAATTTTAAGTAAATCTTTGAAAACTGAGGATATTTCAGAAAACTTAAGTGTGCTAATCTTCTGCCAATATTTTAGAAAAGTAATACACTGTTTAGATGAAAAATACTTGATCTGAATTAGGTCTTGGATAAAATAACCAATTGATACAGATATCAAATAATGGTTAAAACCCAAGGCTATTAACTGTGGCAGTATAATTAATGAAAAATGGTTTTAAGTTGTATAAATCTTTGAGGTTTCTAATTAATAATGCAAAAGAGCCGCATAACGGAGTGTATTTAGATTTTGTAAAGCATTTTATTTACTATGGCAGGGTATTTGAAATTAGTACTTCATGGTAGCATCACATTTTAAATGGATTAAGGACTGTGTGTGAGATGAATTTCACAAAACACAATGAAAAATTGTCACTGGAGAAACATTATCAATTTAGTTATTTCAAAGGGTGATCTCCAGTGAGTTGTTGTTGAGCTGGCAATATTCAATGTATCTGTAGCATGGAGGAGGAAAGGTAAAATAAAAGATATTTGTCAGTGGAGCAAAACTGGCAGTTGTGTATACAAATGAGAACACAGCAGCTGTAAAAGGGGTCACAGTGGACTTACAGCTGATGATTATCTTCAACATTAAGCGGGACACAGCTGAGTAGACCTTGAAGAGTAGCAGAGTGAGTTTACTTTGAATATGTCAGACATGAAAGTTCCAGTGGTGCTGTCAATGAGCCATCAGGAAAAATAGAGAATGAAACAATTGAAGATGAGAAACTATTTATATTGTGGTACTTAAACTGCTTCAGCTGTTTAGATGATCAAAAAGAAGATGGGGCTTGTCTGTCCTATTTTAATACCTTTATGTCTGAGATAAGGAAAATACTAAATTTGTATTTAATCTGTACAAGAAAATGTAAAAACAATCTGTGGTCATATGGTTTTCACTCTGCATGAGGAAAACTATCAAGGGAAGTGGTGGATTTTTCATCTCATGAAGTCACCAAGCTGGAGTTGTCAAAACGCGGGGTGAATGAAGCGACAGGAGCAGGGGAAAAGACCTTCTCCACAACAGAGCCATGGGACCTTTACCTCCCAGACTGCCTTTAAATCCAGCCTAGCCCTGTGGCTGTGGGGAAGCTGCTTGGCCATATTGTTTCACTTGGATCTCTCCTAGGAAGCAGTTAGTGAACTCTGGAAGAACCTTAAACAATGATCTCTGACATGTTCTTCATTCTTCTGTAAATATAGTAAAACTGGTAGATTAAGAACAAAGTTTCAATCAAGAAGCCTTATGTCTGTTTTCATGTCCATGGCTTCCCAGCTGTTGGTTTTCATTAACAGCATGCTGTTATATTTGAGAAGACGAGCATCTGGATGCCAGTGACATTTGTCACCAACATTGAACTCCATGTCTGGGGAAGTATCCCACACAGTGGATAATGGAGTTGTGAGCCACTTCCATCCATCTTCGTCTTCTTGTCACTCAAGAAAACAAGACCACTGGCATCTTCTGCAACTCTTCAGAAGACCAGCAAAACCCCTGAGGTCCTTTTCTTGTCTCAGGCATCATTCCTGTCTAGGCTGGTGGATGTGAAAAGGCTGATTTAGGTGCAGAGGTGGTGATTTCTTAAACTGAGAGAGTTGTAGGAGTCAGTTAGAAGCTCAGAGACATCCAAAAAATTTCCTTGAATCAAGTAGAGACCTAGTTATTGTTTCAAACCCAGCGAGTGTCCTTGGGATGGGTATTTTGCAGTTGCCAGTCAGTTGCCTCATAAGTCATGACTAGATCCAATTTATTATTAAAGGTAAATCAAGCAGTAGAGGATTTATTGTGTGTTGGGTAATTCGTGAATCAAAACTGTGCAGTTTCTTTTAAACAGAATCAGATGCCAGAGTTGTGCCTGACAGCTAATTTAGCCTTGGGGAAATTTTACATCTGATGTTTTCAACCTGATTCGGGAGGTAGTACTGAAACAATGTTAATAATGATCTGTTCTCATCCCTGACAGACGGTTACATGGAAGGGTGAAGTCAGAAGAAAGGGATGCAGAACCTCAGGGGAAGTTAGGAAAGATATATATTTGGGATGGTCCGTGTTTCAAGTTCTTCAGAAGAGGTAGTGCAAAGATTTGAAGATGTGTGAATGTGCTGAGAGCCTTGGAGTCTGCAGACTTCCTGTGAAGCCTTGGGCCTGTGTTAGTTTTAGAATCATAGAACTGTTTCAGTTGGAAAAGACCTTTAAGATCATCAAGTCCACCCACTAACCTAACACTGCCAAGCCCACCACCAGATCATATCCCGAAGCACCTCATCTACATGTCTTTTAAATACCTCCAGGAATGGCGACTCTGCCACTTCCCTGGGCAGCCCGTTCCACTGCTTAACAACTGTTTTTGTGAAGAAGTCTTTCCTAATATCCAATTCAAACCTCCTCTGGTGCAACTTGAGGCCACTTCCTATTGTCCTATCTGTTGTTACTTAGGAGAACAGGCTGACACCCATCTCACTACGGCCTCATTTGGGTAGTTGTGGATAGACCTTAAGGTATCCCCTCAGCCTTCTTTTCTACAGGCTAAATAACCCCAGTTCCCTCTGCTGCTCTGAAGAACCTTCCTATACCATCAAGCATCTGTGCTCCTGCCCAGCTCTGTATTGTCCTTACTGAGGGTGCACTTAATGCTCTCATCCAGATCTCTGATAGATATTAAAGAGAACTGGCCCAAATACTGAAACACAGGGAACACCACTTGTGACCACCTGCCTACTGCACTGAACTCCCTTCACCACCACTCTTTGGGCCCAGTCATCCAGCCACTTTCACCCGGTGAAGAGTATGCCTGCCCAACCAGTTTCTCCAGTTTTGTCTTACTACAAAGCACACTTGAATGTTCAAGTACATGTTTTGGAGTTACTGAGAAACACATTCCTCTTGTGTAAAGGAAAATTAAATTTCTAAAATGGGTATTACAATCCATAATGTCATGAGTACAGTAGATGTTGATATCATACCTACTTTGGGGTCCTCTGCTGAGCAGTGTCCTTCCTGGGAGTATGGTAAGCTTTTAATAGCACTCATACTAGGATTTAATTGGGTTACTGTGGGATAACAGACCTGTGCTCATGGTGCCTGCTTTTTTCCTAGCACAGATGAGATACTAATGCTGGATGCTTTCGTCTTTTCTTATGTTGGGTAATATGAAAAGTAAAGTCAGTTTTATAGTTTTCTTCACAACAGAAGAAGGTCAGAGTTTTTAAAGCCACATAAAAATACTTTCATGAAGTGTTGTTATTTTAAAAGCTTTGCTTGGTGCTAGCTGCCACTTTTTCTCTTATTGTAGCCATCTTACAGGCACTTCATTGCTTTTGATCTCTGTGCAGCATGCTCACAGGGATATTTTTGACCAGAGCTGGGAATAAACAGTGAGAACCAGGCTGTATTTGCCACCCCCTAATAACAGGGTTATTTTCAGGAATTGTTAAATAGTAGGTACATGCTGCTGGCTTCAGTACTTATTGTGAAAAATTAAACTTATCCTTGAGGAATCTGTTCTGTTACTCAGAATTACACTAATGAAGACACGATTTACCCCTTTTTTTGGCTGAGAATCTAGTCATTTGCCACAGAATTATCTTTGTCTGAGAAGTGGATCAATAACTTCAGATCTCAGCAGGGCTTTACTTCTGTCCTGTGGATGACAAATAGCAGAGTGCATCTGGGTGGTCTGCCAGAGCCCATGTGCCAAGGCAAAGGGAATGTTGCACATCATGCAGTTTTCCATGCAAAAATAAACAGGCTTATTTTGAAACATGGATCATTTTACTGTCAATAAGCATGCACAGACTGTTACAACGCAGTATGCTGTACCTACAGTTCAGAGGGTCATTCCTGAGGAAAGGAACAGTTCAAGACTAGCTCTTTATTTCTCACTGTCTGTCAAAAAGCAATAATAAATTAGTGCACCCTACAACACATTTTGGGTGCAATATGGAACTCTGTTCTCCCTGACCACTGAATTTCTGCTCTTCTTTCAACTTAATAAGAAAATTGTCCAGCAGCAATGGATAATGATACTGTTTGGTTTAGACAGAATAAAAAATGAAGGAGCACTGTGGTATCAGGAGGGACCAAAGTCCATACAGAAGAGGAAGAGTTAATTTCTGCCCAGAGCAAAGGTACTGAAATTAAGGTTCACAGATTCATTTGCTTACTATAATTTCCTAACAAAAAATGAAGCCAAAAGTAATGCCATTTTGCCAGCGATTCTCACTGAACTATGCCTCATTAGTTATTTTATGTTGCTTAGCAGGTTCTGTTTACATGTACAGAAATTCAGCTCATTCAATGAGTCCCTTCTCTCTGCACAGACATCCCAGTATTCATGCCCATCTGGCCATGCCCTGTGGGTTTGCCATCCATGTCCTGCATACAGAGCTGAGCACAAATGCTTATTCTGATGATGTAAAACAAAACTGTAAAGATCCAGTCCAGCTACATTGGCATTCACCTGGATTATTTTAGAACAGACCAGAAAATATTTCACCATGATCCACTTTACCTTTTCTATGCATTTATGAGTCTAGAGATCAGAATCGTATAAGTCAGGCCTCTTAGAAATGTCACATTTGATGAATACAGTTGAAATATCTTTTTGTCCAAGCCATGGCTCTTTCAAGCACTCTGTTTTGACACAGATTAAAATCACCTCTCCAAATATACTTACATGTGCTATTCCTGGGTAGTTTGCTGCCCCTGATTACCAAGGGGCATACATACTATGCCCTTGTGTTGGACAACAGCCAGTGGTGCACCACAGGACAGTGCTTCATTGAAGCGGATGTTGCTGGATGCTTTGAAGAGGCAGTAGAAGACCACAGGGTAGTTGACAGATTGACATTGTTAGTGAGCAAATTGGTGTTTCCAATCTGATGTAGACTAGGAGTGCCCTGGGATTAGGATTACACCGATCTGTGTGCTCTTATGTGCAATGATGTGGTGAGGTTCAAGTAACTTAACTGATCCACATTCACAATTACTGGCACAGGTAAATATATGTGTGTGTGTTATGTGTTTCGTTGGTTTTTTTTACCTTCAGGTCTTTATTAATGCTGATGATAGGAACTAGCCATGGTATTTCATAACATATTCTGCATATCTGCAGCTAAGCAATGCATTTATAATAGCAATATAAGTAGGCAGATAAATAGAAACATCCAAAGTGATAATTTTCCTAAAATTTTATAGCTTTCAGGAAACTTTGCATCTGATTTAAAGAGACTTACTTATACTCTCCAAATGGTTTTCCAGTGTGATTGCTTTCAGACATGATAACTTTCTCTTTAATAGAAGAATGAACCATTAAGAGAAAAGCCATCCAAGGATTTAGTCTTACCCAAAACAGCAGTAGGTATTATTTCCAGCATAGAGTTCAAAGTACACAAATCACCAGCTTAAAACTATAGCCTAAAATTCCATTCCAGGCACACTAAGTATTATGTTCACTTCACTCAGGACATATTTCCTCTGCAGCATGGGAATATAGCCTTGACTAGGTCTCCCATTTCCATGAAAGTCTTTGTTTAAATCCTTCCACAGTGGATTTTGCAGGCAGGGAGCCAAGTAAGTTAAGTGAATGAATTGCTGCCAATTTTTTGAGTGCACTGAATGGTAAATGACTTTAAGATCTCAACTTTATACTCTTTTTCAAATCTTTACATAGTTTTTATGTAAACTGGAAGGATACTTCAGAATGCCTCCTCTTCCCCCATCCTTTCTGTATGCACGCATGCATGTCCATGCATTTACAGGATTCCAAATCAATATTTCAGCTAATTAAAGTTCAGGGATACCTAGCTCACCACATCAGAAAAAAAAATACTATGAAGTGCCACTGGACTAACATTTAATAAGTGCAAATTCTCTTGTCACAAACCCACACTTCTGTTTCACCTGAAACATTGAGGATCTCTATATGTGGCTTCTTCACATTTCAAGGGTGCTGAAAATGCATCTGCTATTACGATAAATTAGATTCTGCAAAGCAAAAGGTCTTTCTTTCTGGGCACCAGAACACCGATCTCTCTCTCACCTTGCAGGTATTTGAATAACTGCAGATTGGCCTTCTCACCTAGACTAAAATAACAAGTTGGAAACCAAGCTGGAACAATACTTTTTTTTTTTTTTTTTCCCCCACTTTCCCTCCCACTAAGTTCCTGTGCATACCAGAATGAACCAAAGGGACAAAGCATAAATAAGCAATTGGGAATTGAATTAATTGATATCCTGAGGTAAATAACAAAGCTTTGAAAATAAATCA
>NW_008616821.1:11695-13074 GCF_000691845.1 Merops nubicus | reverse complement strand
TCAGAGAAGGAATGAATAGCATAATCTAACTCAACTAACCCCCCAACAATAACAGCAGCATCTTTCATAGATTCTAGGCAAGCAAAGTTCAAGCCAGCAAAATAGTTTCCAGTTTATAAAAGTTTTAAAAACTGCCAGGGGATATGTCCTGGCCTTCCCAGCAATGGAGCAAGTGTGAGCTCCAGCAAATCACATGGAAAAAAACAAGGGGAGCAGATTTTCCAGGCACTAATTCAGTGCAAAAGGGGGTCTCCATTCCAATATTATAAAGCACTGATGTGCTAGTGGTCTTCTTCCTCACATCACTGAGCCCTGTTGGATCAGTTGCAGGGGGTCTCTTTCCAAGTACCATTAAGTCCAAAAACAAGGAAAGTTCTCTTTTCTCTAGTATCAATTAATGAATGGATATACAGAAGGTCACAGGTTTTGCTGGAGACTTTTTTTGCTGCAGGAGAACACAAGAATATTTGCTATAAGCACTTTGGCACGTAGCCCTCATGGAAAAAAATATGATGGAATTTAATAGAGTGATAGCCTTTCTACAGAATTAAAAAATCAGTTTATAGAATTGTATGAGGGATGCAAATGTTGGACAAAGTAATTTCGATTTGACCATTCAGGTTTCACTGTTATTACATTTCAAAGGATTTTTCCATATGTAAAGAAAGCTGAATATAGCGTCCTGTATGATTCTGCACTTTACCTACTGAAATAACTCTCAATGACATTTTAAAATATAGAATCTTCAAAAGCTTGCAGTTACTACAGTGTGCCTTCACTTTTATTTATTTTCATGAGTTCGATGTGTATGTGCTGGCATAGTCTCTTGTAGTACAGTGTCATGATCTTGTATTTGATTTGAAAAAGCCAAACAAATCAGCAAATCAAAGAAAAAAAAATGTCTACGCTGCTTCTGGATTGTCTCATTTCTTTTTCCTCTGATGTTGTTCAGTGCCTTTCTATTTTGTCTCCCTTTACATTTGAGGAAGATTTGTATAGCATATCTCCTGGTAAGAAAACTTACCTGTTATTGAGAGTTTTTACCCAATACTGTGAGTGCCATTTCCCCCCCACACTAAATAAGAGAATGAGTTCGAAGTCCTCAGTGAAATGATTTATTGCTCAGACCTTTGGTTATTGACAACAGTCCACTAATTTTCTTAGTTTGCAAACTAGCAAACAGAACGATTTCATCCATTTATGATATTGTGAGATATTAGCAAAATCCACTGGGCAGTCTGGCAGGAATTCTCAAGTCTTTCATGTTGGTACTTTGTTGCTTTTGAGCATAACCACATGAGAGCATATGTTGAGTTGCTTTAAATGGTTGCATTTATATTTTTTAAAAAAGTAATTACAGAATTTATATAAAAATAACA
>NW_008616821.1:0-11664 GCF_000691845.1 Merops nubicus | reverse complement strand
AGTTTCAGGAGCTTGCAGTTTTTCTTTTTTTTTTTTTTTCCTTCCCTTATCCTAGTTATCTCCGTTCTGTTGCTGTTAAGGCAGGTCTATGAAGTTACTCTTAACTTTACCACTTTTCTAGTCTAACATCACTCTTACGTGTATTGTATTGGAAGACAGAGGTGGTTAGTGTGTTTAGCTCTCTTTTGGGGCCAACACGGGTAACATGATCAATTTGTGCAGAACACCATGAGATTACTGTGTACAATAAATGCTGTTTAGGCTTAAAGAAAAAACACTGCAAACACTCATACAGCCCTGATGGTCTGTCATAGTTGTTTTCTTAGAGTTCATGCTCCCTCTGCAGCGAGTTATTTCCTCCTGTTATTTCCCTCCAGCTTGCTCAAAGGGAGTACGCTGGGAGCCCAGGCACGGCCTAGGAAGTTGAAATGCTGGGGTTTGGACCCCGAGCCCCAAATTAAGGTTGACATATGGGTGATTCCCACAGCCCTTCATACAGAGGAGGTGAGTTTGCCTTATAGCTTCCCCCCAGGGTGCGGCCGGCCCTGCAGGGAGAGACAGAAGGGAAATGAGCCCCAGGGGTCCCGCATTGAGTTGACAAAGGTCAGGTGTCTGCTTGGGGATAAAAGCTGGGACCACTGGCAGGGAGTCAGGAGTGTCTGTCTGTGGAGTGCACTCCCCAGAGCTTCCTGGTTAAATGCAGACCTCCTGACTCTCCCTGGAGCTGGGCCTCAGTCAGTTCAGACCTTTGTGAACATGGGCTAATAGGGTGGGCGCTGCCATGTGGGCACCTTTATCCTATTTGTTTAACCTTGTGATCTAGCTGTTTCTCTTGCCAACTATGGTAAGCCTTGGCTCTTTGTTTATACCGCCTGTTGTGGGTCGGATTGTGTCTTTCCTGGGATCGTTGGGGGTAGTGTCAATTGTATATGAACTGGTTGACTTGTTTGTACGCCTGGTGGTCATTCATGTCATGACTTTCTTGTTGTCAATACATTCTACTTGTTGGTTTGCCTTTCTGCTAGTTGTATCATTCTTGTTGGGCCTAGTCATTGGCAGAACGGGAGTATTTGACATTCCAATGCCATCAAAGAGGTGTTGAGCACCTGATTATACTGATGGCTTCCAAAATAATCTTGTGAGGTTTTTTGAATGGCGATAGATGGCTAAGACCAGTGAACTATTGAACTCTGGCTAAGAACCACAAACTGTTCTGGGAAGATGTCTAACACTGTCCGTTGTTTGTGGAAGATATACAGATAACTAACGTATCTAGATTTTTAGATACATTTTTGAGACCCAAAGCTAGGTGTGATGAACTCAAACCTAAGCAGAGAAGGATGTACTAGACATTGCCACCAGCTCTGAAGGATTCCCCATGAGGAACTGTCTACAGAAAAGTATTACTTGCTTTCACCATCTAAGAAAGTATTTTCTCACAAAGATTGTCCTGCTAAAGCTCAGCACTCCTTAATTCCCTTCGGATGTGTTTTATAGCAAGGAGTAACCCAAATGTCTACTTCCAACTTTCCTATCTTACTTAGCAGAGTAAATAACTGAGTTAACATTTTTATTCTCTCCCATTGTTCCTGCATTTCCTTCTTGACCTTTCAGCTACTCACATATTTATAACAAACCCTTCTGTTTACCACTATGTTCTAGATTACACTTTTTCAACTGTGGGCTTCCAGCTGTCCAGCTCTAATCCAAAAAAACAGCTGCTGTGCAGTACTGTGGTCAAATGTGTTTATTTTCAGACCATGAACAAGGTAGAATACATTTCACAGATCAGAACCCATCTGATTTACATCTTAACCCTTGTATCACCGAGCCCTCTCTACATCTGTTTACTTTGATTTTGTAAGAGCTGGAAGAACAAAAGGTGAATTTCCAGTTCAGTTCTGGTAGGGCTGGGGGACAGACCAGAATGAAATATGTCAATAAAAAGTCAAAAGAGAGAAAAATTTTCTGTGACCTAATGAGAAGCTTTCAAAATGTGTGTGTGTATATATGTATGTATTTTTTTTTTACTTTTTTAGTATTTGGAAATATCAAAATTTTAGTTTTTCTCCAGATATATCTGTCTCCCTGACAAATCATGTGCACCAGGAATGTCCAGCTGCAATTTCCGCAGGGAGAAGGAGAATCCTAGAGGGGCGTGATTGTGCTGTTCCCCAAAGAGCAAGGCAATATTGCTATTGCTGTTGGCTGATCCTTCAGCGCACAAGGTTCTGGGATGAAAGGCGTCCTGGACATCCGCCACACACTCAAAATCAAAAAGATTTCATAAGATTAGCAAGACACAAAGCAGAAGAGATTCTGAAGAAAGAAATTCAGGCATAAGTCCTAGATTGTTTTCAGTTCAATGTGGGATACAATTTCTTTTTCTGTTCATCTTTGGTAAATACACATAGAAGTTTGTGTTTTCCAGGAAAATAGCAAAGCTGGAATTTTCTGCATCTTGAATCTATTCTGGGTGGTGTGAGAGCACCTGGTGCAGAACAGCTACTAGGGAACATGTCAAAGACTCTGAGATCTGCACAAGGTTCTTCCTGTGCTACATATTGCTCAATAGGTTGGTGCAGCCTGAAGAGAACTGTGCTGTTTCTATTTGCCTTCTTACTTAATTTGTGATGAACGTTTATAAACCATATTCTGGGACTGTTCTGCAACCAGCGAAAGTATTTGAAGACCTAGAAGCTGCACAGAATTTAGTGTCTTCTGTCTACTGTTGTGATATAGTGTTCCCTTTTTGCTAATCATCCAATTGCTCCTCATTAAAAAATATTACAGTTTTCAATCTTCATCATTTAGCATTTCCAAAATGGGCACAGTACAGTTCTTTTGTACTTCCTAATTCCATCTTAATAGCATACTCGTAACTAGAGAACAATGGAAAAAGAATTTCAAATATTTTCTTCTTTATAAATAGGAGGAAGTTTTTCTGAAATAAAAAGCTGAAAAGAACTCACACCAGTTGCAAATCCTTCAAGAAATTTTGTGCAAAACGGTCAATATTTATTTACATATTGCTTGGACTGAAAAGTTCCTATTCTTTTCCACTGACGTCCATTGCAACTCCACCTGCAAATGCCTCCATTGTGATGTATGTAATTTGATGTGATCACAGTCATGATCATGGCCGACGCTGGTTGATAGTGTGGGGCAAGACTCCATGATTTGGAAGGTTCAAAGGCAAATGCTCAGCTGACCTTTTTTTGAACTATCCAAATTACTAGAGTAGTCACTACACAGTAGTCCCAAACACTAATGGATTGGGAAACTTGTTAGAAGACCTTTTCAGGACAGATTTATGATGTTTCTTTTTTTCTGGGCAGTATGGGGAAAAAACGCATCTGAAAGTCAGTCAGAACTCCAGGTGGGTGGATCTCGATCAACCCCAAATAATGAACCAGTGTTACGCTGTTTCTCTTTTGCAGAAACTAGAAATTCCAGGTTTGTATCTGCTTTTATTTCATGCAGGAAAAAAATACTGCCTGCCAAGCAGAATAGACCCTGTGGGACTGCTTCAGAAGTTTTGAAACCACATCAAGTGCCAGTGCTGACCTCCGCTCTCCTTGCATACATGTGTGAGATGAAGGTTTCTACTTTTCTTTTTTGCTGTGAAGACAGCAAGAAAAATGGAAACTGATCATTCAGCTTCCATGTCTCCCTGAGACTCTTCCTAGAGCAAGAGTTATTTCTAGCCCAGATTTTACTGCTTCTTTTAGGTCTGTTGCTGTAAGAACTACAACTATGTGCCACCTCTATTCTCTCCTCAGAAGAGGGAGCCTGACAGATCAGTGTCTCTTCATAAGCTGTAATAAAAATAAATCCAGTGGGTCTGGGATGATAACTTTCCTCCACCAGGAAAAAAGATCCCTGCAGCCAGGAGCTGTAACTGAATTTGAGAGTTATTTATGTGGGGCAGATGGGGGTGTGCCCTTGTGGTGTGATTTCTGCCCTTGCAGGTCGTTTTTTCTTCCAAGATTCACAGTAGGAAGAGAAAGAGCATGTTGTAAGTGCTGCTGCTGCAGCCCAAGGAGAGATGCCACAAGCCAAGTAGTGTGAAGAAATCACTAGGACACAGAACAGTTCTGTTACCTGTTGACAGGCTGCATTACTTGCTGTATAGATATAGTGTGAACAACCTTCATTCTCAGCGCTAGTTTGAGGAATAATTCCACTGAATCACAAGTGCCACATACACCTCAGCCATGCGATGCCCTCAATGAAGGTGTGAAATGAATACAATTGTCCTCACAGTTCCAACCTCATGTCATGAAAGAGAGGTGATCCTAAAAGTGGTAGGTGGCATCTGTTTTAGACTGGGGGCTATAGCCAGGAGTGTCACCTCTTAACTAGGCACTGGGGCTGTGCACAAATGGGGTTGAGTTCCCAAGCCTGGACTGAGAGCTAAGTCTTGTCCTGGTTGGCTTTGCAACAGAGTGTCTGGGAAATACAGATTTCATTTTCTGCACAAACACACTAGCCAGGTGTGAGTTCTAGCACGTGAGAAGGTGGAAATGAAAGGGAAGCCTCGCCATGAGCCATGCAGGAGGCACAGCCTGACACACTGCTGTTGGTGGTGGCATTTGCACAACCTGAGGCTGGTTGTGCTTTCGGGCAGGGAAATATTTTGTTGGCTTCATGCAGTATAAGCACCACAATGAAATTACGTGGTACTTATTTTTTCACGGCAGTAATGGAGAAAGCTGCTTTATTTTTTTCTTTTAGCCTCTTCAAACACTAAAGTCACATCAGGCAGAGATTTCAGACCAGGCTTGGTCAATGGCTAAGACTAGCAAGATAAATGGCTTCAACAGGCAAGTTTTTCAATCAGAAAAGACAGACTCTTTCACAAAAATTGCTATGAAATCTTTTTAGTCACTCTATCCTCACATAGTATGTTTCCAACTCAAAGGAAAGAAAAAAGCTGATCATTAAGAAAATAGCTCATGTACATGTACGTTTTGTAGCATAAAGCAATTTACAGCCTAAAAACTCATGCTAAATCTTGTCAAAACCATGTACAGAGTATGTTCTTGACTGCTGATCTCTGCTTGTTTGTTAGCCTTTGGCTTTTTACCTGTACTTGCACAGATGCACATGTATCCACCGACAAGTTTCCAGCATACTCGTTTAAGGCCTAAATTCTGAACTGCAGGTAGACTGCAATGTGAATATCTTTAGTGTCTTTGTTATTAAACCCCACATATATCTACTCTAGATTATTATTAATAATAATTACTATTAATATTATTTAGATATTTAATAAACAATGATATTTCTAGTTTCTGTCACTGGGATCTATAAGCTGGAAGTAAGGAGAGGTTCAGCTAATCTTTGTGACCAAATAGTTTTCAGTAAGTCTGTGGTGAAGGCATGGTGATCTTCATCTAAGCTACAGCATAGGAACTAGATACTCTCTGTCCCAGCAGCCATAAGGATCTGACATGTGCAAAGCTTAATTCCAAGGAAGGATGACAGACTTTCAGTACCCATCCTTGCTCCTTCTGGGGAGTCTAATCAGTCAGTTAAAAGATGAAGACAGGAGCCATTTGCAAATTTCACACTGTTATGAAGAGGATATTTTTCATATGTATTTATCTAAATTATTTTTTAAAAATAGTCTGCAGAAACAATAAAATAGTTTGGTTTTATTTCTGTGCCTGAGGCCTTTCATTTCTATTTACCCAGTATCGGAGTCAATGCAATTAGTGATTTAAGGGAAAAAAAAAAAGTCACATAAATTGAAAAAAACCAAATGTCAGAACACCCATACTGAGATAATGAACTAGACAGAAGGGAGGCAGCAATGAGGATCATGGGACAATGGTTCGCTCCTGGTGAACCAGATCCAGTTCCTGTTATTTTGTACTATTTAAGAACATGGATGGGAATTGTTTATGGCCAATGGAATGAAGCTGAAGGGAAGACAGGAGTGATCTCCTTTGGCTGGCCTTTCCCAGGGAGCCTGATACACTTATGACTCAGAGAAACAAACATATTGAAATCCTCATCCCAGTCCTTGTCTTGGAGGTTGTGTAACTCTGGTCAGTTGGACACATTTATTTGCTTTATTTGTTTATACTTCAGTTAACACCAGAATGATTCTTGCTGTATTTTGGCAATTGGACCTCTGGGTTTTTTTTTTCCTTGTATGTATATTTTTAATCTTAGAAGTTCTGAAATTTCGTTGAGCTGAGGAAATTCCCGCAAGGCACTACCTGGCACTGTAGAAGGCTTGAAGAAGGGATCAAAGTGCCAAGTCTATAAAGGCAAGTGTGGAAAGTAAATGAGAAGAAAGGCACAGAGGGCAGCTTTTGTTGTGTAGGCTTGGGAGCAGATTTTTTCAGGACACGCAGGAAGAAATGGCTTTTTGGAATGGGGAAAACAGACCCACTGTAGAAGTCCTGTTAGAGTCTGATATCCAATAGCTCTCTTCCTGCATGTGGCCATGTTGTGCCCTGGCCCTTACAGTGAGTAAAACAAATCCTGCCTCAGAAGAATGGGACATGGAGTCTCAGGCAATCCGCTCTGCTGTTGAAAGGTAGAAATGAGTTTCCTTTATTTCTCCTGACATCTGTAAAGTTTTGTAGTTTGCTTGTGAGATCCCACTCCTTCAAATGAAGTGTGGCCAGAAACAAAGGAGACATTGATTGCTGCTGTCCAACAGTTTTATTTTCATTTTTCACTCATGTTCACTACTGAGGCAGATCTGGAATTGTCTCTAACAAGTAAATGAAGGAGAGGTCCTCTAGGGAGGGTGATGGAGTAGGAGGAGTTATAGTTGGAGTAGGAGGCCACATCCTTTTTCCCTTCTCTTGGTTCTGAGGTACCAACCTGGCTGGAAGTGGTTACTTCTCCTTTCCTGTGGACACCTATCCCTTTGAAGCAGTCTGTGAGACACATGAGTGCTGTCTTTGAGCTCCTGGGCTGAGCTGAAGCTCCTGCTCAGACCCCACAGCCCTGTCTGAGCCCCATGGGAGCAATCCTTCTGAGAGTTTGCATATCTATCCCAGAGGTGCTCAGGGCCTGGCTGGGTTGGGAAAGCTCCCAAAGTCACAGGCTATCTCTCAGCATGAAGCTCAGCAGAGATTCCAACAAGGCAATGCAGTGAGACAAACGATAAAATTACTCATAATAAATAGCCATAACTTCAATTTTTAAAATGTGTTTACCATCCCCCATCATTCCGTGCCTTCTCTGCTAACATAATGAATGCACTCATTGTCACTGCCTTTTGGGGTTTTTCAGTGTATTCTGGCAGCAAAGCACTCTGAGTCATACGCAGAGACAGATTAATATTAATAGCAAATGTCTATGATTAAACTATGAACGTTACCCATCTCTAACAGATATACTCTCAAGATGTGCAGAGGTAGGAAGTAATCCAAAATTGCTACTGATACTCTGGATTTAGCCTGACTCCTATCTCCTTCCAGGAGCACAATAAAAATACAGTGTTCCCATTTTAAACTTCATCTGTAGCTGGTTTTAAATACTTTCACACTCTGGGAAGAAGGAAAGAAAACCAACTCTGAATCTCACAGTGAAATTTCTATGGCTTAAAGCTCATTTTTACTTGAGTGATGAACCATCACTGGGTAGATTTAATTAGCAGATATTAATAATAACCTATATACTCTAACAGGCTAATCAGATGCTGCATAACATCAGAAAACTTTTGTTTAAAACTCTAAGATACTCATAGAATAAGCATAATTTTTAACACATTTAAATGTAATATAAAATGTAGTGAAATTGAGAGGTGAGGAAAAAAACAATACATGGCATATATGAAAGCATTTTCTGTAAGGTTAAAATCCTGCCAGAGCCAGTGGTGTGGCAATGCAAGGCATACTTTGCCAGAAATGGCTTTTGGTGGAAGATGTGCATAAGAAAGGCATTTTTGAAGCTGGTGGATGGATCTCGTGCTCGCAGTGTGGTAGAGAAGACCAGAATTTCTCATCTTAGGTGTTCTTGCATGTTAAATTTTCCTTTGATATGAAGACAAGTTAAGATGATCCCTTGGCTCTACCCCATCTCAGGAGGTTCATTCCTACTCTCCTGCCACAGTGTGGTAGCCCTTTAGGTGTGCTACTCAAACTGTCTGTGGAATGTCCTTCTGGTTGTGACATCTGATATGTCCCCAGCCAAAAAAACACTGCTTGGGGAGGAGACGGGTAGGGGGAGGGTTGAGGGTTGATGACCTGCGGCCCAGGGACAGATGTAAGTGATGAATGAAGGAGTGGGGAATGGGAATGTAAACTATGTTTGCCATTGCAAGAAACCTCCCTCATCTGTCAGCTGTTACCAGTACTCAATGTTACAGAGGAAGAAAACAAAGACATGACAAATAAAACAGGGCAATGGCATGCTGTGACACCACAGCCACACGTCACCCTGGAAATCTTTTCTGCTCTAAGTATCAGTGCCAGTTTGCACCCCAAATCAACACATCTGTTTGTCCTTTCAGACGGTCCAAACCCTCACGCATCCTCCATGAGTAATTGCTCATGGTGTCCAAGAAACAGAGATTTCTTTCTCAAACACTGTTTCTTCCCCCTTGCTCTCTATGTCCCCATGTCCTTCTTGGGTCTCAGATAGCAGGGGAGCCTTAAATGCCTACAAGGAGCCAGCTTGCTGAGCCATCAGAATGGTCCCCTTCTCAAGTTTGTGGCCAGAGGAGACTGAGATCTGACATGGGACTGTTGATGTTTTACACAGAGCAAGAGAATAGTCCCAAATGTAGGATCCTCCTACCTCACTCTGAAGCTTTGGCTGCTCAGATGATTTAATTTTGTAGCTGAAAATAATATTAGTGGTAATAAATTTACTCACCCTTTTGGAATTCCAGCCAGTGAACCTTTACTCTCCTTTGTAATGCAATGTAAAAGGATGGGGAAGGGCTATGATACTAAAAAAAAAATAAATATGTAGTGCACCAGAGAGCTGAAGAAATTACAATGCACCAGGCATGTGAGAAGAATGTTTGCAGTCCTCCCTTGTGTGTGTAGCTGAAAACATCCTTTGAAAGGATTGAAATATAAATAAACACACACACATATCAGGTCAGATTCTGATCTCATGAAAAATTAATACCAGAAAATCTGTAGTGGCTTCTTTATGCACTACATTTCTGCACAAGTGAGATCAAACTTGGTCCTTACTGGGGACACTCAGAGGAGCTGTGTGGGTCTAAACCTGACACAGACTTGCACAGCACAGTGTGAGGCACCTGGAGCAGCTGGAAGCATCTCTATGCATTTGCTAGGCTTTGTGCTTTGCTTACAGGAAGATGAGAATGGCTGCAAAGTGTTCTGGTTTTGCTTTTCTTCTCCATGCTGTTAGCTTACAAGTCCCTCTGACACATTTGCAGTTTTGCCTAGGATTGCTTCTGAAAAGTGGTCACACTTGTAAGGAGGAGAAATTATATTAAATTGTCCTTATCTCAGCCCACGGGGTTTTGCATTTTTCTCCCTTTTCTTCTTGCCTTTTGGGAGGTGGAGGGGAGGCAGCAAGTGGTCATGTGGTGCCCAGGTCCCGGATGGGTCTAAACCATGACACCCTGTCAACAAAGGAGCACCCTCTTCCTCTTTTGCACATCTTGGCCCTTCTTAGGAAGGGCAGGGCCCAGGTCATGCACCAGAAACTGGGAAGGAGCTTTGCAGGTGATCTGTCAAAGCAGTCACAGCAGCATGCGCTCACACCTCACTTGGAAGAGGGTGATGGTCTCTGCTGATTTTAGCCATGTTTTAGTTGTTGGGTCTGCAGTTCTGGTTTTGCTTGCTTTTTTTTTTTTTCCTGAAAGAAGTGAGAAAAGTGTGAATTTGCAATAGATGTGACACCTTCAGCATTTGAAGGGTAAAGATGGTTTGTTTCTAATGAGAATTTTTTTTGTTATACAAACTGCAGACCTTCTTATTGTGCCATTGGTATGGTGCCAACTTGATCTTTCCAGTTTGTTGAGACACTTTCCACAGACATGGAATTTTCATAAAACAAAAGGTGAAAGAAACTACATGTATTGTTCTGACAGAAATGATTAAAAAAAAAAAAAAGAAAAAAAGAAAAAAACAAATATTGTCTTCCAGATAAAACATAACTGGACAGCTATACTCAGGTCTGTTGAAGGGAAACATTTTCTTCCTAAGAGGTATTATCTATTCTCATAACTGTCTACTTTTTGGTAGACTAGAGTGCTTTTCACTTTGCTGATAGTCAAACTTTGCACTGCATAAAGATGAAGATCTGCTGTTGTCAGTGGATGCCTTTTGCATCTGAGGTCCTAACGGCCAGAGCACCAGCTGCCCTCATAAGCAGAGTCTGGGAGCAAAGGTGTTCTCTGGGAAACAGTTCTCAGTGAGTGCCTCTGGTTATCAGGTAACTTGGTGTCCCAATGTTTCTTCTTTTAACAGCAAGGGGAATCCAGCTGCAAAGCACCAGTGTTGAGATGCTCTGCTTTCAAAACTGAGAAGTGTTAGAAATGGGTCTAAGAAGATGGGAATTACAGTAGTTCTTTCAGGGAGCAGTCTCCTCTCATTAACCACTATCTGCACAGTTGAAGGAATTATCGATGTTTCTAAATGAAACATGGTAGCTGCTGAACTGAACTATGTCCCAAATCCACGTGATTCTAGGTATAGTTTCAGTCCATGGACAGCACCAGATGCTCCAGAGAAAGGAGCAAATAGCCTTGTAGAATGTAGGTGAAAGGTAGTCATCCACAGCAGTCATCCACAAGGCTGGCTTAGACCTAAAATATTTATGTTCTAAATTTTACCTTTTTTTTGTGGTAGTAATTTTAATTAAACCTTTTATTCATTTGAATGTCTGACTGGAGATAGACAAAATCTGAACTTTGATAAACTTTTCTGTCACTAGGAAACGTATAGAGCTTCTTAGGCAGGAATACAGCTTTCCTGCTCCCAAATATGTAAGGGTGAATCCCCCTTGACTTTCATAAGGGTAGGATTAGCTACTACAGGAAATTCTGGATGCTCACAGCTAGAACAGTCCTGAAAATGTAAATTCACATGGAATAAACATGTAAATGTCGGTTCCACAAGAAGGCATGCTAAAAAAAATTATACAAGACCAGGTCTGGCTGTGTGACAGACTGCAGATTTGTGATTACTTCTGCAACACCGAGCCTGTTAACCCTTCTGCAGCGTTCTTCCAGCAGTCCAGCTTGAGACAACCAATATAGAATCATAGAATCACTGTCGTTGGAAAGGACCTCCAGGATCAAGTCCAACCTTCCTCCCAACATTTTCCCAACCACTAGACCATAGCCTCAAGTGGCACATCCACTTGCCTTTTGGACACCTCCAGGGATGGTGACTCCACCACCTCCCTAGGCAACCCGTTCCAGTGCCTAACCTCTCTCTCAGTGAAGAAATTCTTCTTAATATCTAATCAAAATCTTCCCTGGTGCAACTTGAGGCCATTTCCCCTCATCCTACCGTCAGTAATCTGGGAGAAGGGAAGAACACCAGCCTCACTACAACCTCCTTTTAGGTAGCTGTAGAGAGCAATAAGGTCTCTTTTCAATTTTCTCTTCTCCAGGTTAAACAACCCCAGTTCTCTCAGTCGCTTCTCATAAGCCACGTTTTCCAACCCTCTCACCAGCTTGTTTCCCTTCTCTGGACCCACTCC
>NW_008616820.1:18678-20682 GCF_000691845.1 Merops nubicus | reverse complement strand
GCATCCAGCCAAGGTCAGTCCACCAAAGAGTTCTGGTCCTGAAGTACATGTGTGGATTAACAACGTTGGTTTTGATTTAATACAATTAAAAGACTAAGAGAAAATTTTCCATTAGAAAAGGTGGGAAGGTAAATGGCAGAATGCATCCTGGACAACCATAGCATTAAGTTTTCTCTAGAAAAAAAGATAAGGAGATTGAAAAAAATATGAATTCGTCTAATATTTTGTTTACGCCTGTAACATGAAGCTGAAATAAGTAAGTGGTCTGCACCGAGGAATACAAAATATATATATCTAGGAGGTTCCAATTATTTACTCTAGGAAATCTGAATACATTAAATGCAGCACATACAGCCATACAGCAAGTGAAATAGGACTGAAATTGATTTTCAAAATGGAATAAAAAAATATGATCATTTGTGTTGGGTAAATGATCCTTCTAGCTAGTGAAAAAATCACTTTGTGTCAATGATGAGATAGTAAAACATGATAGCTGATGATCTGAAGCTTCAGAGTTACATGGTTATTTTTCATAAGACTGTTGCAATTGTGGGTTGTTTTGGTTTTGTTTTTGTTTTTTTCACTGAACAGATTATTCATTTTATGCCTGAACTATGAATAGTTGCCTTAAAAAAGATTTTCATAGGTGTCTTACACCTTGCACTTCATTGAAATCCAAAGATCTTCAGTACCTCTGTAGTCAGATCCAGGATTTTTATAATCCACTGCTGAATGTTTCCATCTCTCCTTCTCTCTTTTTCAATAGATGAAGACTGGAATGTAATTTTACAGAGGCACTGTGATCAGTCAGTCAAATTTCTTAACAAAGTAAATAAAACACAATATAAAATCTGTCTTCACTAACTGGAAAGCCTGGAAAAAACACGGCTAGTCAAGATGACCCATGACTTTCAGTAAATGAGTCAAAGAACTAAATTGTTTGCCTTCAAATGATTTTATGTCACAAAAATAAAATCTTTCTGTAGTATGCTTGTGGAAGAATTGATATACTGGTTTATCAGTCTGTACGGTGTACATGTACCTTCAGACACCTGTATTGGAAAACTTTCTGGAATAATGTTAACGATCAATTTGTCTTCAATTTAGATCAGATCCTTTAAATTATTTGAGTTCAAAGGAGCTTTTTGGATGAAATGCAAAGAAGCTACATATTCCTAAAGAGGAAAAGACCAAAGCCAATCTGGAGTATTTTTGGTTTAGCAAAGCAAAGAGAATGTTTGTTCAGTGATTATCTAAAAATGCTCAGCTGTTTTAGATGCACGTAATTTCCCATTTAATATTGGGGGTTTTTTTGTACATTATTTTTAAGAATGCTGGAGTTCTAACATGAAATTTCATAAAGCTGGGCTGAAAAAATGAAAATCCCTCCAAGCTGATGAACACTAGCTGTATGCAGCGAAACACTGACCTTTGTATGTTTTTCTGTGCTTTTCATTGAAAGCACACACATGTGTAATGGTGTTGAAAAATCAAAAAAGTGTCTGATAGAGGTTTTATAACCGAAGCTATGGACAGGAATATAGCATTTCACTGCTGAAGACATCAAACAAAGATATGATTTATCATTGACATGGGTAAAATTTTAGCTTTTTGGTGCGTTTCTCCAGACCAGATTGTACTGTTCTTTCATATTATGAAAGAAGTTCTGTAATGTGGAGTGAGAAATAAATGTTAATTCACCATTAAATAGAGATTTCAAGCACTACTTACATGTTGGAAAAGTTGCTCTACACTTCAGCATAAGGCTAAGAGGCAAACACTTTCTTCTTTGTAGTATGTATATTGATTTCAGCAAGGCTTTTGATGCTGTTTCCCACAATATCCTAATTGTGAAGCTGAGGAAGTATGGATTGGATGAGCTGACCATGAGATGGGTTGAGAACTGGTTAAACAACAGAGCTCAGAAGGTCGTGGTTGGTGGGGTAGAGTCTGGTTGGAAGCTTGTGGCTAGTGGTGTCTCCCTGGAGTCAGTACTGGGCCCAG
>NW_008616820.1:0-18499 GCF_000691845.1 Merops nubicus | reverse complement strand
TGGGGAGGAACAACCCCATGCATCAGTCCAGGCTGGGGGCTGATCTGTTGGAGAGCAGTTCTGGTGAAAAGGACCTGAGAGTCCTAGTTGATAACAGGATGACCATGAGCCAGCAGTGTGCTCTTGCAGCCAAGAAGGCCAATGGCATCCTGGGGTGCATTAAGAGGAACGTGGACAACAGGTCAAGGGAAATTATCCTCTCCCTCTACTCTGCCCTGGTGAGGCCCCACCTGTAATAATGCGTGCAGTTCTGAGCTTCTCAGTTCAAGAAGGACAAAAAACTTTTGGAGAGTCCAGTGCAGGGCTAAGATGATCAAAGGCCTGGCACGGCTGTCATACAAGGAAAGGCTCAGGGGGCTGGGGATGTTGAGCTTGGAGAAGAGAAGGCTGAGGGAGGATCTTAGTAATGCTTATATATATATCTAAAAGGGGGGTGTCAGGAAGATGGGGCCAGGCTCTTCTCAGTGGTGTCTGGTGACAAGACTAGGTCACAAGCTGGTGAACAAGAGGTTCAACCTGAAGATAAGGAAAGACTTCTTTACAGTGAGAGTAACAGAGCACTGGAACAGGCTTCCTGGGTAGGGGGATGGAGTCACTGTCTCTGGAGACTTTCAAGGCCCATCTGGACGTGATCCTAAGTGATGTACTCTAGGTGATCCTGCTCTGGCAGGAGTGTTGGACTAGATGTTCTTTTGAGGTCCCTTCCAACCCCTAACATTCTGTGAATCTGCGATTCAGTGATTCCTCTGCTAGCCTATTCCAAGAAAACTTCAGTCTTCTCCACTGTCTGTAGGTACACTGTAGTCCCTGTGCAACACCATATACCTGTAAATCAATTTCTGATGCAGACTTCTGAAATATTTTTGCCAGGATTCACAACAAGTGTCCATGAAAATTGAAGAACCGAGTCAAGAAAAAAAACCGCATTCCTTATACTAGTCTATAATGAAACTTAAATCAAGGTGGTTGTGCTGTTTTGCACATGCTGAAAGTATTGTGAGACCCAACCAAAAAGCTGAAAAATGAAAAGCTCCTTGGCTGCTGAGGGTGAGAACTTCCAAAGACCTTCCAAGATAGGTATATCAAACAGTGAAACAGAGCCCTTGTGATACTAGCTACCTTCTATTACTGATGCATGAACAGAAAATATTTTAGACTTGTCTTGTTAGAAATATTATCAATGGCTATATTCAATAGTGTCAAATTCTTTTAAAGAAAATCATGATTCTGAGGAAAGTAATTGACTGTATCAATATCTATTGTATATCTTGTTTTCTGTTGTATTTAAGGGAAGGCTGAGGCTGTGTTTTGTGTTTTGATCATACAGAAAGTACTATACAATTATGCTTAGTCTTGAGTCTTAGCTAGCTTGCATGTGACAATGTCTGAAATACTTTCAAAGAAAACTGTGTTTTGGGATGCTTAATTCTGAAAAGGTCTGAAAGGTAACTTCAGGTTGCAGAAGTTAGACCTTGATTCCAATTTATTTAGCCTATAGTGTATTAATTTTGCTCTATACTTACAGTTCTTTTCTGTCACTTCAAAATATTTTACCTTTTGGAACAAAAATAAGCTATCTGGAAAACTTAATCTTACCATTATGAAAATGTTACAGTAGAGAAGCTACTGTAACAAAACAGCATTTTGTTGTTAAATGCTAATCTTGGGCTAAGTTATCATATTTGGCTTTGGATTTGTAAATTAGAAACTTTATGACACCAGCCCAATTAATGTACTAGAAAAAAAATACTTTCTGGCCAACTGATAATAGTATGGAAGTCTGTTCAGACTTTGTTAATTTGATCCTTGGTTTGATGGCAGGGTCTCATGGACAATAATACCGTTTATTGATGAGGATGAACAAGGGACAGACATAGGTGTTAAAAGATGAGTTTTGGTCATATGGGTCAGTCCTATTTGTCAACGATGATTAAAATGGGCAAAATCTCAAATAATTTTGGGGAAATCCATGGGCAGTTCACATGCACATTTGTTTTCCAACGCCGATGGTCACCACAGAAAACTGTTGGTATGTAGTAGTGCGATAAGCAAATTAACAGCATGAGAATTGTTTAAAACATGTTAAAAATTGCTAGAATTCATAGCTTGATGTTATTTCAGCAATTTTCTTTCAGCTCACTCATGGTAGCAACAACTATTCTATCTTATTATTAGGACTTTTTTTTTTTTTAGTATGTTGAATTGAAAAGCTTGCTTAAAACAGTGTCAAAGAAAAGTAACAAACTTGCTTATCAGCTTCTGTGCAGAAGCAAGATTAAAATTCTGGTAAATAAATGTAAGTTTAAAAAGGCTTACATTTTACTTTTCAGCTTCTTGAGAAAAATCAGACTTTGAACTGAAACATGCAGTTCTGATTAGAGAATGGAAAAAAAAAAGCTTTTTTTTCACTCTGAAAATGTGTTACATTCAAACCATTTGAGTCATCAGATTTATTAACACTTTATGAAGGGCACAACAGTGAGCTGTTGTCAATAACAGGAGAGAAATAGGACCAAGTTTATTGTTTTGTCATTTTTGCTGAAAATGAGATGCTCAGTTTTATCTTATTTATTAGAGCTTAAGATATATAGCCATTTTATTTTACATAAATCTTAAAATCCAGTAGGAAATCAATACTGTATAATTCCTGATGTTTAGCTGTAAGAATTTTAAAAAAATTTGCTTTTTCATTGGTGTTGTATTACTGTATTTTTTTAAGTGAAATAAAGAAGCAACTTTAGTTAATTTTTGTTTCTGATAAGGAACTTAACCTAAATTGCAAAATAAATATAAAAAGAAAATAATTATTCAAGTGAAATCATACTGCAAATGGTATGAAGAAAAGAGCCAAGTGATATGGGAGCAAAAGGCCCCTTAAACTCTGCTGGAATTATCCTTGTATGAAAATTAATTTATTTATTTTTTAAATCCTCAGTCATAGTGAGTAAGAAGATTTCCACAGGCTAGAATAAATTTGAATTATATTTTTTTTTTTTTTTCTGGAACTCCAAAACCTTTAGGCCTAGTGGGCTGAAACCACTTATCCACACTTTCATTTTTTTTTCTTTTCGGTATTTCACCACCACCATCAGTTTTCTGTTTTTGCATGTCATTTAGTCATTACTTTCCATATGTGGATTTGAACTTTTTGCTCCCTTAACATCAAAAAAGTTATATCTTTGTTTTGAGACCATGAATAACTCCCAGTATTTTCATGAATAACAGTATTGTCTAGAGCATATTTATAGCTTTTTATTACATTCCCAAGTTTTGTCTTTTCTAATCTATGTAAACTTTTTCATCTGTTCCTCATATATCTTTTTTTAGTTCTTGAATCTTCACAGTATAAGAGTCATGCAGACAGGCTTTTTCCTTTTGTTTTTAAATGCTTTTTGAATGAAAAGAATACTAATTCATCTCCGGTTCTGTTAATCTGTATTTCTTGCATAACAGGATTTACTTAATTTAACCCTTAGTATGATATGAAAAAATTAACAACCACACAAACAGACCTTTACAAGTCCATATCTAACACTAATCCTTCTTTGGTACAAGTCTGTCCTACTGAAAATCTGTAGTCCGTTGACAGATCTGATGGCTTAACCCATCAGAACACATTGAACTCCTGGGACATAGACAAGCACCACAGCTATTTCTTCCCTCTCTATCGTTCAACAAAGAGTAGCACATACTGAAATAGGCATAGCTGCTTATAATACAATTCAGTGCCAGTTTTCTAGAGTTGCCAATGTGTCAAGTGGTGAACATGTGATTCAGTGGAGAACACGATCAAGGCAGTGAAACTGATAGGTCAGAGGTAACATTAAAGTCAGGAAATAAAAATTTCCAGTGGTAAGAAAAATGTCTTTGACAGTTGGATTTCTTACTTCAGTCCAAAATCCACTGCTATTCTTATACTATAAGACACGATGGAAAATGCCTGTTCACCTGTACATTGACCTAATGTGATCCAGCAAAATGTTAACATTTGAATGCCTGTGAAAAATCAGTGGGACAAAGGCCAGCAGTAGGTTTTCAGATAATATCTCAATGCATACCTTTAATTTCTATTAGTCTTATCTTGATTTGAGAATGATCCTAGAAGAAGGTAATAATGCCTTTTGTGATACTTTTTTTCTTCTCTTTTTCTATTGCCTTTTTTTTTTTTTTTTTTCCTGGTAGGTAAGGTCTAATTCAATCCAAGGCTATCCAATTCAGTATTATATTTCTCTTCCTATCAGGTGGTTTTGGGACTTAATTGCTGATACAATTTCTTTCACTTGTAGCACCGGAAAAAAAATATTTGGGTCTATGATAGATATGTACTTCATATTAGGAGTTTGCTTAGGTTTACTTGGATATGGGACTATTTACATCCTACAGTTCCATAAGTCATTCAAGACTATTAGTAATTGTGGAAAGAACTTCATATTTACATAAATAAGTGTACAATTAGGTACACAATTGGAACTTCATAAAAATAAAACCTTTAGCTATGCTTATTTGCGTTTAGACTGTACAAAAGTATTTTATTTGTATATCTGCTCATCTGTTTTTTCTCATTTAATGTATAAATGAATTTAGGAGAAAAAAAAATCTCACTTGCCCATACAGTCTAAATACAAGTAAGTATTGAACTCCTCATGAATATAATGTGGCAAGAAGAAAAAGCTAAAACAGCAAACATGGGACTTTTAATTCCAGTTTTCACAATCTGCTATACTTTGTTGTTTGAAAGAGTAGTGAAATAATGACTTTGCTTAGGTCAGGAACCTAACGACTTTCAGTAACAGTTTATTATGAAAAGTTCCCTGAAACACCTCATAGTTCACTGTTTAAGTTTAGCTTTATAGTCTTGCTGAATTTTCTGCTAGATGAAAGTATTTAGCTGTGAATAAATACTTTACACATATTTTGAAAAGGCTAAATTGTTTTTAATCTATATGTAAATGCACTTTAAATGTATTGTGATGTTTTTTCTCCTTTGTTATGTTACTGATGCAACAGATAACATACCCAATGCTATAGTAATTGAAATTCAAAAATTATTACTAGACAAAATAGGCATCCATTACATTTAAAAAGTAACATGGAAATGAAAATCATAGCAGTGTTATTAAAAGAAAAAAAATTGCAGAAGGAATGTGTTTCTTTTAATGACAGCAAATGTGGTGAATACTTTGATCAGATACAAAAAATTACGTATAAAAACAACACATTCAAATACTCAGCAAATGTCTCAAAAAAAAAAAGAAGTTTACATAGCGTAAGCCACAATTTTTACTTCCGTACACGTAAATCTACCGTGGTAGATACCACAATCAAACTATATTTCTTTGATTTTCTTTATAAAGCTAGAATTTAATTTGATCTAAAAATACAGAATATATAAATGAAAAATAGCAACACATAAACATGGATCAAACTAATTTTTTTTTTCATAGCTTTCAACATAAATATTTTTACCTTTTTTTTAGAGATGGTTCAAAATATTTGGTTTTGATTCATTTTTTACAGAAATATTTTTCTCTACTTGTGTGTTTTTTTGTTTGTTTGTTTGTTTGTTTTTATTTTTTTTTATATTTATATTACCTGAAAAAATCCTTCTTGATGAGAGATCTCAAAGAGAAAATGTATGGCTTGGAACTAAGACCACTTCACTTTACTTTCGGGTCTTTTCAGATCATTTATGAACTTAGAGGATGCATGGCCTGAGGTGGAAAAAGGAGTTCACAAAGAATCACTTATTTATGCAACATGCGTGAACAATGGGTTTTGTTCACAGGATATGAGTAAGCAGGAAGATTCATGGCTGTTGTGACCATTGATACAACTTTGAGAACTTTCTTTTCTTTTTCTTTCATTCAATGTTGTCACTTTTTCTTATTGCAGGTGCAATTTATTCCCTAAAGAGGGTGAAAAGTGCTGTTTGTATTAGTTCTTTTTTTTGTTTTCCTCAAAATTTAGTCAGTTGTGCAGGGTCTGGTTGAGCTGATTTTATCATTGCAACCCTCATGGTATTGTATTTCTAGTAGACATCTAGTAAGTCAAAGTCCCCCATGAGAGCAAGTAGGAATGAATGTGAGACTTCTCCCAGCTGCTTGTAGAATATTTGGTCTGCTTCTTGATCCTGGTTGGGTTGGCTATAACAAAATCCTACCAAACATCTGCCTTGTTAGCCTTACACCTGATTCTTACCCTTAAACACCCAACCCTATCATCAGCAACATTAAGCTCTAGACAATCAAAACAAAACAAGAAACCCAAAACACACACATAAAAAGAATGGGATTTCGTCAGGATATTGGAAGGTGGGGAAAAAAAAAAAAAAAAAAAAAAAAAAACCACAAGAATTTTTATCTATATATCTTAAAAAAAAAAAATAAATTCAAATTTAAAAGCCATTTGCACCCATCTGTTATCTTCCTATGGTTTCCAGGGAGAGCAGAAGCAAAAGACAAAAAAAAATCCACAAGCTATTTGTTTTTGTAGGGATTCTGTTACCACATTTCTTGGGAACTGTGGGTCAGCACATTTACTCAAGTGATAGAAAACTCCACGGATTTCTCTAGCATCTCCTAAATCTTTATTAAATTTAGCTTACTAGTCCTGTACAGTTTAGAACAAAATCTTGAATGGAAGAACATAACTATGAGTAATACTAGAAATTACATTTTGGAAACAACTAAAGACTAAAATTTGATTAGAATCCAGATAGCATTTGTGTATGTGTTTCCAATGTCTTTTGTAAGTTAAAAGCATAAAC
This sequence comes from Merops nubicus, assembly GCF_000691845.1. Taxonomy (NCBI): domain Eukaryota; kingdom Metazoa; phylum Chordata; class Aves; order Coraciiformes; family Meropidae; genus Merops; species Merops nubicus. The sequence continues at coordinate 11,733 of NW_008616820.1, read as the reverse complement.
AAATTCCAGGGTGGAAAAAAAAAAAAGTCTAATAAAATGTATGCGACGCTTAGGGCAGGCTGAAGAATTTCATTTACTCCCAGGATGTTAACTTGCTATTTTACTTGCACTGAAAATCACCAAGAAAGAAAATTATCGCTTTCTGCTGAGCTCAAACCCTCTTTCTTGTGAGGCTTTTACTCCACAAGAGTAGTGCTGACACTAGAAAGCATTTTAGTCCGGTTAAATACATTGACCATATTAATCTCAAATACATTCAAACTGAGTAAATTTTAACAAAAATATGTTTTAGATTATCTTCAATATATTAAGAACTTTGAAAAAAAATCAAGTTTACAAAAAATATTTTTTTTCATATTTCAAATATCTTCTAAGATCCTATCAACATTGAACTAGTAAACTTACATGGAGAAGATTTTTTTTTCCTAAAGAAACAGTTCACTTAAAAGAAACTTAACTTTTTCAGACTTACCAGGAGAAAGACGTACTGTCACTGCTAAATAATAAAGAAATTTATCTGGTTATTAAAACAGCAGTTACATATTTCCAGCTGTTAAATTTCTTTGAAATAACAAATTTCCTGCCTAGAAACATTTTTAGCCTTTCAGCATTAACATTCTGTTCATATGTTAATTGTTTTGTTAGTTTGTTTTTTTTTTTTCTTTTTTAACATTCTCACAAAGAAAGTATACTATACAATGATTCTATTAGCAGATATATACAGTTCTAAACATTTTTCAAATAATGAAAGAAATTCAAATGTCTTTATTGGACTGCTTAAAAAGAAAAAAATCCTCAGGTAACTGTCATTTTCAACATCTTGTCAATGATGGCTTTGGATTAGTAGGTATTTGTTGCCATTGTGCCTTTGCTGATCATGCACTGAAAAAGAAAAGTCCAAGCAGCGCTGTTGGAGCAGGACGGGTAGGATTTCAGCAAGCAGCTCTTACTTCTGTTTTGCCTGCTCCTCCAATGGGCTCAGCTACTTGACTGGCAGATATCATGGATTTCTGGGAAGTCATTCATGCACAGAAATTGCTATTATGCTGGGAACAAACTAGTAGCCTTGTGAATTAACTATGTCGATTTTTCATTTCTGTGAACAATGTCACAAAGTAACCAACAGTGGACAGTGAGGCTGGTCTTGAAATGAAAATATGGGTTTATGATGGGTATTAGCATAGTTTCAACACAATTTGTTTATTATAGCTTGACACAGTCATGGTCAGCTCTGATCAACTCCTGCATGACCGAGAAAGAAAGAAAAAGTCACCCATTCGAGAAGATTTCCATCCCAGTTACATTCACATAATTCAAGACATAATCCTCTGCTTCTGAACACTTTCTACAAACCAGTCCACTTCCTCATTAGCAGATTTAATGCCTCGTAATGTAGGATTCAGGAGGGGGAGGGAAGAAATTAACATTATACTACTCTTGTGCTTTTGGATGTTGATGTAAATCTTTTTACTTTATTCCTGATAATTAATTATCAGGAGTAAGAAATTACTGTATAAGTACACCATTCTACAGAGTGCTATTTCAAAAGTAACTGCAGTAAAACTCTTTTTAGTAAAAACTTTTTAATTCTCAGAAGATGTTCATGGAAAGAAAAAGGTATTATATATGAGAAGGGCATACGGAAAGTTTTGCTATAAACAGCATTCTACTGTTCAAGAACTTTATGAGCCACTTAAAATTCTTTTGATCAGGTTAGCATTTAAGCTGTATTTATTACTTTTTATAACAGAACTAGATAACTGATACTGTGGGGTGTCATATATTTCCACTTCTTCTGTCTTATAAACCAAGTTCTCCCAGTCCTGAAAGTCACTTCACAGAAAGAATATTTAAAAGCTGAATGAAGAAATTTAGTATCTGTGGGATGACAAAGATATTTAGATTCAGGCACTCTGGTGTGAGGAAAATTGAAATTAAACTTGGGCTTATCACAATGTAATTGATGTCACAGAAGCACAAAATCACAGAATCACAGAATGTTAGGGGTTGAGAAGGACGTCTGGAGATCATCTAGTCCAACACCCCCTGCCAAAGTAAGTACACCTAGGGTAACTTGCACTAGAATATGTCCAAGTAGGTTTTGAAGGTCTCCAGAGAAGCAGACTCCACAGCCTCTCTGGGCGCAGCCCCCCCAGCCTCTCTGGGCAGCCTGTTCCAGGGCTCAGGCACTCTCATGGTAAAGTTTTTCCTGATGTTTAGGTGGAACTTTGTGTGTTCTAATCTGTGTCCATTGTCTCATGTCCTGTCACTGGACACCACTGAAAAGAGACTGGTCCCATCCACTTGACACCCATCTTTCAGATATTGATAAACATTGACAAGAGCGTCTCTCAGCCTTCTCTTCTCCAGGCTAAACAGTCCCAGGTCTCTCAGCCTTTTCTCAGAAAAGAGATGTTCCCATCCCTTAAACATCTTTGTAGCCCCCCATTGGACTCTCTCCAGTGGTTCCCTGTCTCTTGAACTAAGTAGCCCAGAACTGGTCACACTACCTCCCTTGACCTGCTTACACTCTTCTTCATGAACCCAAGGATACCATTGGCCTTCTTGGCCACAAGAGCACATTGCTGGCCCATGGTTAACCTGTTGTCCACCAGGACTCCCAGGTCCTTATATGTGGAGCTGCTTTCCATTAGATGAACCCCTAACCTGTACTAGTGCATGGCATTATTCCTCCCCCGGTGCAGGACTTTACACTTATCTTTGTGGAACTTCATTAGGTTGTCCTTGGCCCAACTCTCAAACCTGTCCATTTCTCACTGAATGGCAGCACAGCCTTCTGGTGTGTGAACCACTCCTCCGAGTTTTGTACCATCAGCAAACATCCTGAGGGTACACTCCATCTCTTCATCCGGGTCACTGATGAAGTTGCTGAACAAGACTGGACCCAGTACTGAGCCCTAGGGAACACCACTAGCTACAGGCCTCCCATGAGACTCTGCACCACTGATCACAAGTCTCTCAGCTCTGTTGTTTAGCCAGTTCTCAGTCCATCTCACAGTCCACTTATCTAACCTATATTTCTTGAGCTTACCTATGAGGATGTTATGAGAGAGAGTGTCAAAAGCCTTGCAGAAGTCAAGGTAGACAACATCCACTGCCCTCCCCTCATCTATCCAGCTGCTTACACCATTATAGAAGGCCATCAGCTTAGTTAAGCATGCTTTCCCCTTGTTGAATTATTGCTGACTATTCCTGATAATTTTCTTTGCTTCTGTGTGCCTGGAGATGACCTCCAGAATCATAGAATCATAGAATCACTATGGTTGGAAAGGACCTTTAGGATTATCAAGTCCATCTTCCTCCCACCATTTCCCTAACTACTAGACCATAGCCTCAAGTGCTATATCTACTCATTTTTTTAACACCTCCAGGGATGATGGCTCCACCACCTCTCTGGGCAGCCCGTTCCAGTGCCTAACCACTCTCTCAGTGAACAAATTCTTTCTAATAGCCAATTGAAACCTCCTTCAGTGCAGCTAGAGGCCATTTCATCTTAGCCTTTCATCAGTTATTTGGGAGAAGAGACTAACATTAGCCTCACTACAACCTCATTTTAGGTAGTTAGCAATAAAGTCTCCTCTCAGTCTTCTCTTCTCCAGACTAAACAAACCCAGTTGCCTCAGCCAGTCCCCATAAGGCGTGTTTTCCACCTCTCTCACCAGCCTCATTGCCCTTCTCTGGACCCGCACCAGCACCTCAATTTGCTTTTTATCCTATAGTGCCCCAAACTGGACACAGTACTCAAGGTGTAGTCTCACAAGTGCCAAGGGCACAATCACCTCCCTACTCCTGCTGGTCACACCATTTCTGATACAGGCCAGGATGCCATTGGCCTTCTTGGCCACCTGGGCACACTGCTGGCTCATGTTCAGTTGGCTGTCCAACAACACCCCCGGGTCCATTTCCACCAGGCAGCTTTCCAGCCACTCCTCCCCAAGCCTGGAGCATTGCCTGGGGTTGTTGTGACCCAAGTGCAGGACCCAGCACTTGGCCTCGTTAAACCTCATAAAACCAACCTCAGCCCATTTGTCCAGACTTTCTAAATCCCTCTGCAGAGCCCTCTTGCCCTCAAGGAGATCAACATTCCCACTTAATTTCATTTCATCTGCAAATTTACTAGAGGATGCACTCCATCCCCTCATCCAGGTCATTGGTAAAGGTATTAAACAAGACCCATCCCAAAACTGAACCCTGAGGTACACCACTCATGACCAGTCACCAACGGGATTTAACTTTGCTCACCACAACTCTCTGGGCTTGGCCATCCAGACAGTTTTTTAACCCAGCAGAGTCCACCTGTCTAGGCCATGAGCTGGCAGCTTCTCCAGCAGAATGCTGTGGGAAACAGTGTCAAAGGCCTTCCTGGAGTCAGGTAGACAACATCCACTGCTTTTCCCTCATCCACTAGACTGGTCACCTATCATAGAAAGAGATCAGTTTGTTTAAACAGGACTTGCCCTTCATGAACCTATGTTGGCTGTACCTGACCCCCTTGTTTTTCTGCACTTGCTGTGTGATCACACCCAAGATTAACCATTCCATAATCTTCCCTGATACCAAGGTCAGTGTGACAGGCCTGTAGTTCCCTGGATCCTCTTTCCTGTCCTTCTTGTGGGTGGGTGTCACATTGGCAAGTCTCCAGTCATCTGGGACCTCCCTGTTAACCAGGACTGCTGATAAACGATGGAGAGAGGCTTGGCAAGTTCCTCTGCCATCTCCCTCAGCACTCTTGGGTGGAGACTTGTGGGTGTCCTACTGGCTTAGCAGATCTTTCACTACTGTTTCCCGGATTATGAGGGAATTATTCTTGTCACCATCTCTTTATTCCCGCTCAGGGGACTGAATACTACGAAGATAATTAGACTGACTATATAAGAATAAGCTGTTCCATCCCCTTTCCGGGTATGTAAGTGAAGCTGACTGATCTATAATTTCATCTGTCCGCCTTCTTGCCCTTTTTGATGACTGGAGTAATATTCACTTTCCTCGGGTCCTCAGGCACCTCTCCTGCCCTCCATGTTCTTTAAAATTATGAAGAGTGGCATAGAAATAAGATCAGCCAGTTCCCTCAGCCCTTGTGGATGCATGCCATCAGGGTCCTTGGGTTTGTGGGTGTCAAGTTAGCATAAATGATCCCTAACTCAGTCCTCATCAACTAGTGGAGAATCTTCTGTCCTCCAGACATCCAGACTAGAATGGTCTTTTGAGGTAAATTCCAACTCAGAGCCCTCCATGTTTCTGTGACTCTGTCTATGGAAGGCCTCATCAACTTCCTGAGCATGCGGCCTGTAGCAAACATGCAGAACAGTGTCACCCGTATTAGCCTACCCATTAATTCTTACCCATAAGCTTTCTACGTGTTCTTGATCTACCCCTAGGTAAAGACTGATAGATTCCAGTTACATAAAGAGCAGTTCCACCACCTTGACTGTTTGCTTGGCTTTATAAAAAAAGTACATAGCTGTCCCTGACAGCATTCCAGCCATGTGAGTTGTCTCACATTGTCTCTGTAACTGCAAAGAAATCATGGCCTTGTGACCACACCCAGCTCTCCAGGTCATCCTGTTTACTCCCCATGCTTCATGCATTGGTGTACAGGCATTTCAGAGCCTTAATTGTCTGAGAAAGTTTCCTTATATGGATGTGAGAGGAACCACTGTAAATATATACAACCTTGAGGTTGTTTGCCTCCTGGCTCTCATCTTGGAAAGCAGCTAAGGATCATTTGTCGCTGCTCTGGTCGGCCTGCATATTCTCCAGTCGGATGCGATAGCATGAGCATTACCGTTTTGGACCTCACACCCCTGAGTCCTTCAGCTTAAAGTCCATTCCACAAGGTCATAGTAACAAAGATGTTCTTGATATTAGCTAAGGAGATCTTCCTCTTGATAGTCATTAAAAGTTTTTTCTTTTGATAATATTCTTATTAATACACATCTGGTATATACTGACATGGAGAATGAAATATACAAATATTCTAAAAAAAAAAAAAAATTAAATAAAAAAGAAAGAACTTAAACTGCATCCAAAGCTGTAATGGAAGTGGTTCTTAAGATGCAACGTCCATAAACAATAGTAATGTGTCACTTGGGTGGCTGTGATAGTCTTCCCAAGACAACAATTATGCTGAATTGCATTTTTCAATTAGGTATTGAAACAGAACAAACTTTTAGCTTGAAAAAGCTGCTTGTGTTGGATCAAAAAATAACGAAGTTGTTTTCTGAGTTAATTAATCTAACAGTGGAGTTTAGATTAAAAAAAAAAAAAAAAGGGGAGACATTTTAATTCAGGGATTTTACAGCTTATTTTAAAAATGGCAGAGAATTATTGTGAGTGTCCTAGTTCGAGCTAGAACAGAACTAATAATTCACTAAATTTATTTTTCAGCTAAGTGTCTTTGAAGTGAATGCACTTTCTGTAGCTAACAGCTTATTTTTACAGATAGAAGTGATAATGCTTCATGTTTATCATTAGTACCAGGGATTGGTATGCAGAAAGGCTTTTGCTTGTATATGCTCCTATAGAAACCAAAGTCACTTCTAAATCTTCTGTACCACGTTGGAGTGCCATAAGTGAAAGAGTTGTAAGAAGATAAAAAAGTTACACTTGTGGGGTGCAATAGTAACAGGACAGGTGATTCAAACCTGGCCAACATCGTATTCCATTCTATATACACCATAGTATAAAGTTGAGGGATTACGAAGGTCAAGCCCTCTTCTCCCATGGCTGGAATCCAAGGAGGACTCTGTCCATTCTGCCTTTGATCCCAACCTGAGAGTTCCTGAATCCAGCTCCTGAATCCCATTTCCTTCTGCTGCTGATTTCACCCTGTATTCTGGGGAGTTCAATATTGGATTAGTGTATATTTGCATATATTTCATTATTTTCTGATTAATATTACCGTATCTTCTTATTGTTACTGTTTCATTAAAAAAAAAAAATAAATTTTTGATTTTACTTCCAACCCATAATTCTCCTAATCCCTTCTCCTTCTAGGAATCAGTAGGGAGCATCTGTACTCATTTAGTGGCCAGCCAAGGCTCAACCTCTGATTGTGAGGTACTTTTTGTGTAAATTTGTAGATTTTAGTTAACTGAACTTCACTAACCTAAAAAGGAAAAAAAAATAGTGGTTTTTTTTTCTTTTTCTTTAAGTATCAATATATTTAAGAAATGTTTTTTTTTCTCATATATTCCATATTTACACAAAGCCAAGAAAATGAATCTGGTAAAAATAGATATTGAATTAAACCCATTGCACCTAAGTTGGATGAGAACAGAAATAGGAATACAGCAGATCTTCTATGTCCAACTCTGTATTTTTAAGTGCCTTTCTTCTGTAAAGATTTACAATTTTAGCAGTGTTATCACCAAGATCTCAGAAGCAGTGAAAAGGCATATGCTTGTAACACACAGTATATTCAGGAAAATGAACAATTTTTTTTCTAATTCCTTTGGAACAGAGAGCAGACTAAGTAGAGAATCTACTTTCTTTCTAGCAGAACTCATCACTCCTAGTTCAGAAGAGTCAATTCCATCCAAAGACATTGTATTGCAGTTTCCAGTCTGAGATGTAACTCAGTTACATCTGTAACTGCAGTTCCAGTCTGATGAGACTTAAACAAAACGGGTATCGCCAAACTGTTTTGTGATGCACAGAATGCTGGGCCTTTTCACCAGCGACTGGAATAAGATTAACAAAATCTTTCACAGAGGCAATAAAGTAGTCTTTAGATAGTAATATTCAGTCACTGCTGAGCTGGGATGAATTGAGTACCTCTGTTCATATACAGGTTTAACATCTCTGTCCTGGGTCAGGTGTACAGAAGAGAGATGATTTCAATATATGGATTAATTTAGCTCCTGGCAGATACAATTGCAATGAGTGCAATGACTTAAATGTTATGGAAATAATTGTAAATCTGTAAAAGGCACTTTTATCCAGTTATAGTTCATTTTTGTTGATTTACGTGAGTACTTGTTCGAGATATTCCTCAGAGATGTGCTAGAAGCTGAGAGAGTTCTACAATAAAAGTGATATAATGTGGAAAAACAGCTATTCATCAGCTGTAGTCAAGATGGAAACTGTGCTGCACCATATTTTATATTGTGTTTTCTCTTTGTGGCCTGCCTTTGATTTTATTTGCACCTTATATCATAGCATCTCCTTGTTCCTAGAATCCTACTGGGAAACCTCTGATACCTGTTTTCTCAGGTCATGGGCTTCAGTATACTTTGTATCCTCGGCAAAATTACTTATACTTTTGAGTTTTTTTGTTTGTTTGTTTCATTATTTGTTTTAAATACAGATTGTATTTGCAGTGTGAGCTGTAAATAAGGTTCTACTAGAAAACCCATGTCTATACTAAGGCTACAACTCAAACTTGAGTTATTTTGTCTAAAAATTTCTATGCTTGACAACTGTCTCACTCTGAGGCTTGGAGTGGAGGAAGGTTTTGAAATAAATCTACTGGTTCATTTGTGATGAAAACAAATAGATAAAATATATAACTTTGCTCCCTGTAAGTGTGATTTTCACTTTTTTTTGCAGAAATTATAGTATTTGCGTTCTCTAGGACATAAATTCTAGGAACAGTTGTGCTTTTCTTTTGTCCTTGGGTAACATGGGTCCCACCTAATAAGAAACACTTTATTAGAAACTGTAAATTAGGCTTCTTATTTTTGTAGTTCTTTTCAGCAGTGGTGGAAAACCCTCTTAAAAGATAACTTGTTTTCTACGTGTACATAGTTATGTTTATGTTCAAGATATTGTATCTAGTACTGAAAATACAATTAACTGTTCTAGCATTCTGGACTCATATGCGGTGACAGAATTATTTCTAAGAAGTGTTGCCAGAATTAAGAAGTGTTGTCAGAATTATTTGTCAAGGACACAAACCTTCACAAGACAAAAGAAGTCACACATCTTGTCCTGGTTCCGTGTAAAAAGGGGTTCAGAGCAGGACCCACACGGAACAGAACTATGTACTCGCCTCTCCCCCACCCCCTCGAGAGAGAGAGAGAGACACTTTTTTAAAAAAATGAAGTATATTGTTCAACAAGGAACAGAAAACGAAAAAAGGGAGGTAAGGAAAATAATATATATAAAGATCAGGGGAATAATACAAAAGATAAAATATACAAAACCCTCAGAAAATGGTTCCAGGGTCCCACGGAGTGAAAGGACAACTTTCCTCTCTGAGCTCCAAGGCAGGAGTGAAACAAGAAACCACTCCCTGCCTCTTATCAGAGTGTGTGTGGGAAGGGGAGGGAATACAATGGTTTCACCCCCACCCGGGGTCCTTCCAGTTGCTGGAAGGTCACGCCCCCCTTCCAAGCCTCAAACCACAACACATCTGAACTGCTCTTTCAGGATTTGCAAGGTTCAGCATCACCACAGGTCACACCCTTGTAAAGACTTAAGTCATAATCACGAATAGAAACTTTCTTTCTCACTGACACTTATAATGACATATAAGAAGAGCTAAGGTGTTTTTGTCATGGTTTAACCCCAGCCAGCAATGAAGTGCAACACACCTGCTCTCTCACTCATCTCACTGGCTCAATGGGATGGGAAGGAGAATTGAAAAATGTGGGCTCAGACAAGAACAGCAACAACTGAAATAACAAATAAATAAGTAAATAAATAAAGATGATGATGATGAAGATAACAAAAAGAGAGAGAAATAAGAACCCAAGAAAGGCAAGTGTTGCACAATGCAGTTGCTCACCACCTGCTCACTGATGCCCAGTCAGTTCACCAGAATTGATTCAGCCCTTCCTGGTGAACTCCACCAGTTTATATATTGAGCATGACATCATATAATATGGATTGTCCCTTTGGTGAGTTTGGGTCAGCTATCCTATCTATGTATCCCCCCCCGGCTTCTCGTGTACCTCCTCACTGGCAAAGCATAGGAAACTAAGAAGTCCTTGGCTTAAGATAAGCACTACCTTAGCAAGAACTATCATGTGTATTATAAACATTATTCTTATACTAAATCAAAAACACAGCACTGTAACAACTACTAAGAAGAAACTTAACTCTATCCCAGATGAAACCAGGACAGTAAGCACTTCAGTTTAGCTCATTTTTCAGTGACACAACGATTATGAGAGAGCTGATTCACCAGAGATGGTGCAATTCCAATAGGAAAGGATTGTCCTTCAACAGACACTGAAATCAAGTGTCTCGTCTGTGTATAAGCTTATGTCACCCACAATGTCTTCACTAGCCTAATTTTTCCTTTCCAATATAAATGTCTATGAAATACATGGAGTTGCAATACAGAATATCAGTTAATCAGATGTTGTTAATACCTTCATGCTTGGGTTTATCTTAATGTTGTAATTTTGACTTATTGAGAGGAATTGGCACTTCAGCTCTTTAGAACTAATGCTAGTTGTGAATAGCCACAGAACTCTTGTGGAATATTGAAAATAAATTTTAAATGAAGTATAGAAAATTGACTCTTTTAATAAAATGGTCAGTAGGATTTGTTTCCTTAGTTTAAAATCTATTTAAAGAAAATGAGAATAACACCAAAGTATTGTTTAGTGGTTTTTTGTTTTTTGTTTTTTTTTTTTTTTTTATGTTTGACAATGTTGCAGATAACGTCACATATTAAGAGTCTTGAACATTTCAAGATATTTTCACATGATTAAGAGTACAGTGTAGTTCATATGTCTTACATTCACTCTTCATTATTCACTAGTCATGCCTTATTCTTCGCTGTAGCTCTGTACTGAGATCCTTACTTAACTCACGGCTTTTGAGAGAGAAGATTTATCTCTCTGGTCTTATAACAACAAGTTTCACTTCAATGGAGGAAATAAGTCAGTATTCCATTATTTCTAGTAGGAATTCTGAGAATCTTCCTTTCTACCCAGACCCTGACAGTATGCTCAACAAGATTTTGAAATAATGGTGTGATGTCTATAGGGCATTTAATACAGTATAATTGAAACAATTACTTATAAGGCATTAGTGTTGCATAGTGTGCAGGCTAAAGGTATTGTAAATGCAGTTCTACTTGTATTCATGGTTTAGATTGCTTTAAGCCACTTTATGGAATGTAGTCCTCATGAAAGTTAGGATATCAAAGTTATCAGATCTAGCTACAGTAGGTACAGTAATATTTTCACTGTCAGGATTTATTGATCACTGTGGACCACAGTATTGTAAACACAAGAGCTCACAGCTTTTACTTTTAAAGGAAAAAATTAGCACCTTTGTCATAAGAAAAAAAAAAAAGTCCATATATATAAAGACATTTAAAAGCTATTCTAACATGAAAAATTTAGTCACTTCCTCACCAGCATTAATTTATTTTTTTTGCTAGATTCTTGAAATTCTTATTTTGTAAAAGATAAATGATGATTGTTTTTAAAATAAATTACATTTTTCATTATTGTTGCCTTTTCTGATAATATTTTCACAGATATACAAACTTTGCCTGAGTTTCACTATGCAATAAATTCATATCTGCCTGAAATTCATTACAATAGCCTACAGCATTGCTTCTGCATATACATGCCAGTCCTTCAAAAGCACTTTTTTTGTTTTTTTTAAATTTCAGTTGTTCAGTCATTTTTCCATGGCGAAGGAATGTGGTCTTTTTGACCATTAGAAAAATTTTGAAATATGCTAGAACTGTAGCTGTCATTGTGTAAAACCCCTTAGATTCACCTGGTTAGTCAACACAAGAGGATC
>NW_008616819.1:0-45388 GCF_000691845.1 Merops nubicus | reverse complement strand
AAAAAAAAAAGTACTTAAAAACATTTTTGGAAAAGTAGAAATCCATCTTCCAGAACAGCCAGTGGTATGAGGACAGCCTGGACTTCAGTGCTTCCAGAGAAAACCCATCCTGATGGCTCCTGGGCCTGGCAGCCAGCCTGTCTCAGCTACCAGACTCGTATGCCGTTCTTCCTTCTCACTGTGGTGGTAAAAAGTCACCAAAACCAGCTCACTTTGCCTTTCAGTTGGCAGAATTTCAAAGTTTACCATTCCCTGGATGGCTCCAGAGACGTGCAGGTTGGACTTTAAGTTGGTTTCTTTCCTACTCTTCTTTATGAGAGTCCCTGTTGTCACGCCGCTGAGATTGCACCTTTCCAGCTGAAGTCTGTTGGGTGTGTCTGGAGAAATGACTTTGTATCTCAAAAATATCAAGAGTACCATTCAGATCTGAATTTCTCTTAAAAACTGTGCACATTTAGCAAAAATGATGCTGCTGTAAAAACAAAAGGCCTGCTCAGAATAGAAGATACAATGCAAGAGTTTAACACCAGAGGGTTTTTTGTTTCTCTGCTTCTTCTCTAAATGCAGGCAAAGTGTTATTAAGCTTTTCCTAAGAGAGCACACAGGGGTGTGGCATAATATACATTAACCAGGAACAAAAAACAGGAACAAACAACCATCCTAGAAAATGCTGCCTACCAGCAGGTTTCTGAAACATAAGGAATTGCATGGGAGTTGTCAAGATGAAGTCCACACACCTCGATCATTGAACTGATCACTAGATTCCAAGAAACCCAAGGAAATTTAAAAATACACGACAACAGCTGCCTAGAAGGCAGAGTTTTATCATCTGTCAATAACCAGATGAATAAAGTGCATAGCAACTACTGTAACAGTTTCTTGAAAAGAGAATACGTTTAGCAAGTCTCAGAGTTTGTAAGCTTGACACTTATCCATACGTTTTGCTACATGTGTGGCTTCCCTTTTGTTTTGCTCTTCAGCTTCACTCATCCACCCTTGAGCAGTGCCCCGTGGTTTCCTTTGCACTTCATATGGAATGTGCTGAGATCTCTGACTGCTGCCTGATGTACGTCTGGAAGCTCTTGTCACCAATGGGATGTTCTCTAAAAGAGAGGAAAAAGAAGAGGAAAAAGTACTATACCTAGAATTTTCTGTCAGGAGGTCAGAACAGAAAGTGAACAGACAAAACCTTTTCCCTAAATTTGATTGAATTTCAGAGTTGTAAGATAATCCTGCATCTTACTAGAACTGGAAGAAGTGACTGACTGGATTGATTCTTTTTTTGTCAGCCATGCTCAGAGTGCTTCTCTATTTCCACTTACACAAAACACAATCACGTGGCCATTTTCAGACACTCTTCCCATTTTTAAGCCAACATTCTAAAAGAAGCTGGTACATACATGTATCTATTGGAATTTACTGCTCATTCCATGAGCAGAGGTTCAAAATTAAAAACAAGGAAAAAAACAAACAAGCAAAAAACCCAAACACCCTACATGTCTTTTTAGGAATGAAACTGCATTAAAAAATAAGTCCTTTAAAATACTGTGGTACAAATCTTAAGTCACAATCTTACTTTGTATGTATTTGCAGGATCATTCTTAAACATGAATGTGGGGAAGGCCAGATCATAAGCCAGGGAAACACCATTTCCCAGGACTGCTCCCCTGTCTGGACAGTCCGTTATACTTACTGGCTTCCATATTTTGTCTTCTTAAATTTATCCCTCTTATATTGAGCATGCTCTTGCTCTAAAGTTCCAACACCTTCAATAATCAGCTTTAGTGTTTTATATGTCTCCTTAGGGTCATCAATGATGAATGTAGAATATTCTTCCTCTTCAGGTCCATCATAGACAGATTTGCTGCCACAGGCCTCTGAGGAAAAAAAAAATGAAACAGAATAGGTATCAGATAGGCAGGGGAAAAAAAAACAGAATAGGTATCAGATAGGCAGGAGAAAAAAAAATGATGAATGTAGAATATTCTTCCTCTTCAGGTCCATCATAGACAGATTTGCTGCCACAGGCCTCTGCGGAAAAAAAAATGAAACAGAATAGGTATCAGATAGGCAGGAGAAAAAAAAGCAAGACCCACAGCCTAAAAATACTCAGCCTGGGGTTCGTGCAGCTCCTTGGTTTGCTCCCACGTGACCAGCACAGAACAGGGGCTGACCTCACCAGGGAGCAGTTCCCTGTCCTTCCATGATGCTGGGAGCACAGGGGCTGGCCCGTGCCCCTTCCCTCCTCCTGGTCTCCTAAGGGCAGGGCAGCAAGCCTGGCAGCAGCTCCTTGGGCTGAGGCTGTCCCCTGCTCCACGGGCAATGCCAAAGCTCTCGGGTCAGTTGCCACAAGCAGTAGCCCAGGCACATGTTGGGAACTCTGCCAGGGTGCTGCAGGGCTGGCCTGCACAAAGTCAGGTGCTCACTGGTCAGGACAGCTTCTGCCCCTAGAGCAGCAGCTGAGGCACTGCACAGCACACTGGATTCCACTCGATTCCAGGCTGAAGCAGTCACAGATGATGTTTTACCACATTACCTCTGAAAGGTTCATACCAGTGTAAGCAGAATAGGACATGACTGCTGTCTGCTTAAGGACATGTCCTAGGAAGGGGCAAGTCATCCTACCTTCTGATCCTACCAAGCAGACTTCCAGGCTAAGAGAACAGGATGCTGATTACACATTTGCAACACACTCATCACATCATCTACTTCAGCAACAGAGAGGCTGTGGAGCCTCCTTCTCTGGAGATACTCAGAACCCACCTGGATGCAGGCCTGTGCAACCTGCTCTGGGTGAACCTGCTTTAGGCAGGGAGGCTGGACTACATCATCTCCAGAGGTCCCTTTCAACCCCTATCATTCTGTGATTCCATGACTCTAGCAGAGCACATTGGAAGGGCAGAGAGAGAGAGCATTTTATTTTGTCTCTGTTTTTCTCTAGCTTTGCTTGCTGTCTCAGTGTGAGCTTCCTTGCTGCACTGTCTGCAGCAGGCCTGTGCCCTTTCCCCTGACACTGAAACTGAAGGCAGGCTCTGGCAGTGAGGATTTGGGAAGGGGAAAGCTGGGCACTGGTTCAGCCAGCTCGGAAGTGCTGGGGATCTTCAGTCTGCAACTGCACAGGGGCCAAGAGTGGAGTCGAGCGCTTTCCAGTCGGCGTGTTTGACACCACTGGCTTAGCTGGTATTATAAAATAAAGTCCTATTTAAAGAGCAGTGCCACAGGGAAGGCTTCCCTGCCACTCCCTGTGCTAAACTGGGATTTCAAGTCTGGCACCATGTACACCGGATACTTTACTTGGCATGCCTACCAGGACCAACTTCCTCTGCTGTCTCTTCTTTCTTCACTCCTTCACGTCACATCTCTGCTCCCCTCAGCTCCTGAGGGATTCCTAGCCCAAATTTCCCTTTTGAACATTTCTAGTCACCCACAGGTCATCTTTTGCTGGTATTTCTGAAAGAGCCTTCCTAAGAAAACCATCTGTAACTGGCCTGTTCTTGGGATCTGAATCAAGGAATGTGCACATGACTTCTGGTAACACAAAACCATGTTCCACTGAAACCTCAACTTTGCTGGTGCTTCTTTGCAGGATCAGCAAACTTCTGGTTTACTGCACACTCTTGATTTGCCCATTGAGATCATCCAAGCAATGCTCTGTGCTTATGCTATTTTAGGATGCTGTGGTTAAGACCATATTTCAAGCAAACGTTCATTATGCAAAGAACTTTGTACAGAGAAGAGGCTGCACCAAAAATAACCCACACCACTGCCTCCAGAAGGAGAAACAAGTTGAATAATGGCCACGGTGTTCTAGGATGTGATTTGCAAGGCTGGGCTAGTTAGAACATCCCATATTTCACAGGTGTTACTGCCTTGCTGAGTGTACTGGAGGTGCAATGATCTTTCAGCCTCACCTTGCATTTTCTCCAGTTTTGGCATATACAGGTTGAAAAGGGAGTAGATACGCTCAGTTTCTCTGTCTCCATCTATATCCAGTTGGATATTTGCTGGAAGGCCTCTGGAAGGCATCAGGAAAAGAGGTAGAAGTTACATGCTGAGCATGTACATTATGGCACAAAAAGCACTTCACAAGGATGAAAGCAAAAGTGAGTATTCATAAAAGCCAACATATTGTATGTCATAGAGCTCAAAACTTCTTTTTTTTTTCCCCAAAAAAAGAAGGTAGACAAGTTCAAACTTGGTTATGCCTAGATTTATGCAGCATGCTTTCACTCTGACTTGCAAGAGAGGGCTGTGCCAGTATCCAGGCATTTGGGTGAATTAGTCTGCTGTAACCAGATGGAGGAGCCAAAGCACTGAACTCCCCACTGTCCAGATCTCATTCTGAGCCTAACCACCCCTACAGACTTGCTGCTTCTCTCATTTTAGAACAAAATTGTTTCCCATGAACCAGACAGCACCTCTGAATTTAACAGAGAAAAAGAGCAGTTTAGAATTAAATCTACAAACAAATGATTGTCCACTTCAGGAATTTACAAACAGGATGTTGAAGGGATTTCTGACAGTTTTACCAGTATCATACCCCACAGCCAACTCCTCTCAATGCCTTGAACTCTAAAGTTCCAACATTTTGACCAAGATAGACCCATGCTGACAGGATCAGAAATAGCAATAAAGGTGCCCTTTGAAAGCCCCTTGATGCCCATGTACTTGGCAGATCTTCTTGGTAGCTGCATGCCTGCAAGTCACGCTGCAGAGACACACAAACCCCTGGCAACACCCAGACCAAGGGCTTGTTCCAGATCCTCACCCTGTGCAGGGTGTGCAGCCAGGAGTGTTATCTGCAGTAGCTTTACAGCACAGCCAGTGGCCATTGAGATAGGCAGAGGGGTGGTAGACCGTGAGGCGCTTCTTGTTGCACTGGCTGACTTTGGTGAGGATATCAATCCAGTCCTTGGCCTCCACACAGTTATTTGCTTGGATATACAGGACTCTTCTTTCAGGCTGGATCACCTGGAACATCTGCAAAGAAAGAAAGAAGCCACAGAGTAAACCCCCAGAATGAGTCTGAGAACCTTAGGCTGGGCTCCAGCTGATGATTTATTCCAGGAAAACCACAGCATATTAAAAGAATGCACCAATAAACACTTTTCAAGCCCAAACCAGGCAGCAAATAGGGCCCTAAAACAACAAGACCTTTCACCTGGAACAAGGAGTGAGATACTGTTCCTGCAGGAGATGATTTACAAACAGCTAATATCAACTTGCTGGTTGACCCCCACTGAGATTTGCTGTCAGCCTCAGGGGTGCAATTTTAGTTGTGCTGCAGCTCCAAGTCTTGGAATCCTGACAGAGGGACCCAGCACAGGGCTGGGAAGAAATGCTCATCAGCAGGGGGCAGAAAAGCCAAAAATGAGAGTTTGGGTCCAGCCTGAGCAACAGCTTTGCTTGCATACTGCCCTACCTCTAGCCTTTTTCACACCTATTTGAGCAGGATTCTTCCTTTTTAATAATTTCCATGCTTCTGCACCCAGCTGAAGCTGCTACCAGCAAATCACAGAAATACAGTTTCTTTATAATCACCATCGGGTGGTTCAATTAACACCACATGAATTCTGCACTGTGGCTTGGGCACTGAAAACCTGCTTTAAAAAGGAAAATAAAGAGGCACAACCCACTTCATCCCTCCACCCCTACAAAAGAAACCCAAAACACCCCCCCAAAAAAAAACCAAAACCCCCACAAAAATTGAAATTAATTTTTGTCTGTTGCAAAGATTTGAAACATTGGCCTGAATTTTGCATCTGTTGGCCAGGAGAATGGTGCAGACTGGAACCAGGCATAATCTCTTCTTCCCTTCTGACACTTTTTAGGTGCCCAAAGTAGCTTGCAAATCTACTTGCTGATTTGGGAATGAACAGGGTTTTTTTTGATTACAATGTCCCTTCTAATAGGAAAGGGAAAGCTCCAACAGTCACTTGCCTGGATCTAATACCCTTATAGATGTCAGATAATAATTAGAAATAATTAGAAAGCCAAGAGCAGTGTAGGAGCTGCTAGTGTCATCAGTCTAGCACTGCCAAAATACACACCAAAGACAGAGTCCTTTTAATAAACTTTCCAGGACATAACTAGCAATTTGAGTCTGGGAAATAGGGAAGGAAGGAGGAAGACAAAGAGCCTGCAGCTCAACCCTCCATTAACACAGAACTACAGGGAAAAGAATTTTAATGTCCTGCTGGGGTAAATGGAGCCTTCTGCACTACAACAAAGAAACAGATTTAATGAGTATGGCTTTGTGTAAGGGGATACCAACCTAAGTGAACTAACATATGGCAACTGTTACTGAGAAGCCCACAACTAAGCCAAGAATTTCAAGTGGTTGCAAGACCTTTACACTACTACCAAAACCACCAGTTGCTTCCCAAAAAGATCCACACAGAAGAGCTGAATGGTACTTAAACCCACACCCACCCACCCCAAACTGTGCTTAAGGAAGATGAAGGGTACTGGCCTCACTGCCAGACAGGCAGATTTATCAGGAGTGAGGAAGACATGCTTGGTGCAATTCAGAGCACAGATATATACAGAATATTTATAGAAAATGTGGATCTTTAATCACACTTAACACCCATGGTGGAATATCCACTGCAAGTACATCTGCTGTGGTGTTGGGAGAATTCTGTTCTTGCTGTAGTATTTATGTATGGCAAGATAAATGGGAATATATTAGCATGGGAAGGTGATGATGGCATTTTCTACTGCTGATGGAATGACTCTGAACCTTACTTTCCAGTAGTTACCTTCATTTCCTAGGTAATACTGAATTTAAGTAACCCAAATAGCATACAGTTTCTGATGTTAACAATAAAGGGATATTTTTCCTGTAATAAATCTTCACAAGAGCAGCTATTTTGGATACATTCTAGCCCAGTAAACTCAGTGTAAGTTAAAAACTGCTGTCATTTAAGAGCTGGTCAGAATTACAGCTCAGCTCCTCCCTGCACAACAGTAAGTTTTCTCAATTGTGTGGCTACTTTTAGTTCAATCAAGTTATTTTGCAGAGTACAGCTGGCAACAGTTCATCACACGTTACAGCTGCCTTCTGACAGCTTGAAAATTATTTTGCAGCTTGGTTGCTTTTGCCTGTGTAATTAACATGAGTTATAAAGCCCAGAGCCAGCTACAGTATAATGAAGATGTGCTCTAGAAGCAAGTGAACTGAAACTTATTCCATCTTTTAAGAGACAGATGCTACCAAAATAACACCTGAGACAGGGGGAATACTGAGGAGTTAAGCACTGTATTTCACTTTATCACACTGTTTGAGGAAACTAATATCTAGGGCAGGTTTGAGAATTGCCCTGCACAGTGTCCCCAGAAAGGACAAGACAGGAAAGATTTTAGGGTAGGAGAGCTGCAAGTCACCACCATTTATGTGTACAAAGAAGTCTGTAGTAGATGCACATTTAAAACTGGAAAGTACTGAATGGGGTTTTTTATTTTAAAGTTTTTAAGGACTGTGCTCAGCTTTACAGGGAGAAGAGTGTGAAAAAGGCTCCAAACATCCCCTAAATTGATCATGTTTAAGAACAGTTCTTACACAATGGATGGGATGCACACAGAGGTTCCCAGCAGAGCTCCACACATGAGAAATACAGCTGTGTTTTCCTCCCTGACGTGGCACTCAGGAGGCTGGCATAGCACAGATGTTGTTTTGGCACATGACCCAACCCAAATATATACAGGCTTTCATTAAACAATGAAGAAAACCTGATAGCTAAGAAAGATGGATGTGGCTCTACACGATTGCAAGCAGCCAGTTCCTTCCCATCAGAGAGGTCTGACAGAAAGGGCAGGGACTCTATCACCTTACCTGTGTCTGACACTAGGGAGCCCAGGCAGCTGATGAGCAGTGCTCAGTCCTGAGTGTGCTGCAGATCACAACATCCAAGGGCTGCTGACTGGGCTGTTAAGAATCTGAATGGGCTGTACTTTTGGAAACTCCTGCTACTATATACAGAACAAGCAGCTGTGGTTGTACATCTTTCAATAGAAACCCAATCCAGGTTACAAAAGGGAAAAAAGCAATTGGGCTGCTGGGTCTAGACTAGCCTAACAAGTACATTTCATGAAGATGACCTACTTACATTTTTCATTTTAAAGGATTCCTCCTCCAGTCTTTCCACTGCCAGAATGTTTTCAATTGGAATGCTACACAGAGGGTGGTCACCTGCAAAACAGACACACAGGGACACTGAGCAACTTACAACTCAGCTTCACTCTCTGCCCTTAGAATAAGGGCTGATTCAGTTCCTTTGAAAATCATTTTGACTGCACCAGAAAAAGTAATAAATCTTCCACTCAGCAGGGATTTACTAGCATGGTCCTTAAGCATCATCTTTAGTTCATTTCTGTTTTCAGCTGCACTGGCTTATGCAGGCAAACCTTTTAGAAACAGACTACTGCAGCAGGACACAGTTTATTTCCTGAGGAGGTCACAATCAAAGACATCATCCCTGTGAGCTCAACCAAACTGGCTGACAGTGGTGATGTAAGATCTCAAAGCTGGATGTGAAATGATGACTAGAATGATTTGAACAGGTTTCCTTATCCTTCTTACTCCCTATTTATATGATGGAAGGAAGTGGCATTTGTGGTGTGCTACTGAACAGATAGGAACAATTTGTGAAATGCAAAATCCTTGATATTAGGCAACATTAAGTCAATGCATTTTTTCAAGTTCAAAGCTTGCAGGCAAATCCCTGCCTACTGCAGCCACCTCTGCCAGTGCTACAGAATTTAGGAGAACAAGCTGAGATGCACATGAGCACGTTCAACACAACCCCAAATTTCAACATAAGGTATTTGTATCCTGAGCTTTGTTTCCTTGGACAATCTACTAGGTCACTGTAAAATCTACAGATGATGTTGATAACTGATGTTAGATAAATATCATAAAATATTCTGCTAGTTTATAGGTTATTGTGCTATCCCAGAAGCTTCTCTGACAGTCAGTGCAGACATACTAAAAAAAGGGCAAGAACATCCAGGGTGACAGACTTGCCTGTCCTGTGCCTTCTACAGTTACAGATCCAGATCTCATTCCTCTGTTCTTACACCATCCTTCTGTTTAATCTTTGCTTCAACATTTGAAAAAGAAAGACAGGCAAACCTTTGTTACCTTTGCTTTTCTGATAGGTAAACTCGTGGTTTGTCAGGCGAAACCACCTCTTCTTGAAGTTTTTCATCCCAAATCGTTTCCTTCCTTGTGCTCTCTTGATCATGAACCTAGTGGAGAGGACAGCAGCTGTTACTCCAGATTTTACACACACGTGCATGTAAATTTATGCATGCATATAAAGTATGTATTTATGTATATGAATATATACATATATACATATATATATACACACACGTATGTGGTAGCACTTGCAAAGCTTTAGGAGGGGACATGGTGTTTTCTAACTATTGAGGTCTTGTCTGGAGAAAGAAAGTTGCATTTGGATGGGTTTAGTGCATTTGTTAGTTAAGCCTGTCCTTTTTCCAAAGAGATAAGGGGCAAAACATGTAGTTTAACTTGTAGTCAGCACAGGGGCTCTGGTTAGTTAGCTGAACTGTAGTTTGTGCCCTTTCCTCAGGTACAAATCCAGCTAAATGGTTTCCTACTACAGCAGAAAAAGGGCAGAACACAGTTAGTACTGCTCTGCTAAGCTTGACCTGTTCATTCTGCAAGCTTTTTGTATTATATTTTTTTTTTAAAGGCTGTGAGAAAGCTCAAAAGGTTTAGGGTATGTTTAATAATTAAAAGGCAAGTGTAATGCCTCTGGGACTGTACCCTTACATGCTTTAGTCACTCTCAAGAAACAGAATCAGGATGTTCCACAGCTCCATTGGCAATTGTGCAGTGATGCTGCAGTTGGAAATGTGTTTTCAATAACACACAAAGCAACGTGACATTTGAAAGCTGGAGCCCTCCAGCCCCCCCCTTTCTGGCAGAGGAGGGGTGTTCATTTAGTGAGCTGTCAGTTTTCATTAATTTCAAAGTTGAATTAGCTTATAAGACACTGTGATGCATTCACCACCTTCCTGACCACTAAATCAATCCAAAAGCTTCAAGGTGACTTTGGAAAACGTAGTGACTTCATACTGCTTGGCATCACTTTTTTTAGTGGGGGGAGAAAACCCAAGCTGTGTATGCATATGCAGCAGGGAGTCAGTAACAGCTACTCTACACATGACATTAACTACTGTGCCAAACACAGAATTGTATCATGAAGTGAGTAAAAACTACTCACTGCAGAGTAGTTTTTATCAAGTAGGAAGGCACTATACAGCACAAAGAACACACGGAGAGAGCAGCAGATGATCTGGCTGGAGAATTTCACCAGCAGAGCTAAAATGCTTAGGCCAGCTAACACTGGCTGTCAGAACAGCTACACTGAACCACAGCTCTGTTTAAAGCTCAGACAGAAACCCAAGTTCCTGCAGACTTTAACTGTTTTGTGACCAGCTGGGCTGGTGCCTGCTGCCCATTCCAAGCTGTGTGGCTGAAAGCCAACAAGGACTGTATACAGAAAAAGACTTTTTTTTTTCAAACCAGTTCTAGTTACACACCTCTCTCATTCTTAAAATGGCCAGACAGTTACTGTCTAGGTCCTTGCTTTTGGATTATTTGAGGAATACTTAAAACCACATGATTCAGACCACCACCAAGCCCACTGATTGTAGTCTTCGTATTTCAAGATTAAGGCAAATCTCAAGGAATTTCAGGTATCTTTGGGCTGGACAATATGTTTATCAAGTTAGTATCCCTTCCTTCTCATGCCAACATTTAAAAGGTGACTTAAACCTGCAAACTCCTACAGAGCCTCCCTCTTTGAAATATGCAACCCCCATACTGCAGAGCTAAGGGCACAGTTCTAATTAAATTCTTCAAAGCTGAGATAGCCAAAAGAAAAATGTGATTTTATTTCCCACAGACAGGTGACAAGCATTCAAAGCCACAAAGTAATAAGGTCAATTTAAAGGATGTCTTTGTTCCTAACATTCACAAAATGTGAGAAGTTGAAGCAAATAGAAGCACGAAGGGAAAAAAGTCCAAGATGAAACCAGTGGTGAGTGGTTAGAGATACTGTTTCTTCTCATGTTTATGGCAGACCTAGGCTTGGATCTGCCTTAGTCTTGCTTGGCAACATCAGCATGGCCCTTTCACCTAGATGAATGGCAGGACTAGCTCTCCTTTTCATTCTCTTCTTTTTGGCAAGAGCCAGGCAGGCAGCCTTTAAGCACCAATGACATGATCTGTGCCAGGGGCTAATCTTTGGTACTGTACGTTCATTCAAAGCACAGAGGCTACAGCTTTCCAGCTAGATACTCTTGACAGAGCCAAAGATAGATTAAAAAACCAAATGCAAACAAAAAACTTTGCAAAGGCAAACAGAAACCTGACTAACCAGCCAATCAATCTGGAGAACCATCGACTCAAAGGCTGCGAAAATTCCCACCCACTTCCCAAGATATATGACAGTAATGCAAAAAGTCAGGAATAATAAGACAGTTGAAGGTCATTGCTTAACCTTGAGACCAATTTACATGAGTGCTACTTAAGAAGTGCCTAGAAAATGTATGACCACTTCTTCATCACCTGTAGTAAGTTCATTGGGATCTACACACTGAATATTATGCAAACCTCAGTGCTTCTCAGGGCCTCTGCCTACAGATAAAAGTCCTTTATTCCCTATTTACAGCAGATTTAAGGAAGGGAAATGAAACAGAGTTTGTCAACGTCAAGAAATAGATAACAAAATGTTCTCTGCTGGGTTTACACAGGCATTTCAGGATTGTTAAACAGACTACTTCCTCCCCAAAGTTAAGTCAGACAAGTCTATTGCTGCAAAGGAAGGACATGCTGTCAGCCTTGCTTGGAAGCCTCAGCTACAGCAAAGCACCAACTGCCCCTACCATCTTACCTGCATGAACTATTACCATCAACTTTCTTTACTGTTAGTTTAAGAGTCCTTACAACAGCAGCCACAGGCCGAGCAAGAAAAGACAGAAAAAAATGAGACAGGAGCAAAAGAAAGACACAGGCAGAAAAAAAATATAACGTTTTAGAGTTAGGGGAAAATGTTACAAACAATAAATTTATTTTCAAAATAAAGTAATGATAGATAAATGTACAGAAATAAAATAGACAAAACTTGCTTCTAGGGACAGGTGTTCATCAGAGAAGTGAACTGCAGAAGTTAACTGGAAGGGGTAGCCATATTTTCACTCAAGACCTAATTTTTGCATGACTTAGAGTTACCATGAAAGCTTTCTTTCAAGCAGCAGTTCAGCTTACTAAGCTCTGAGAGGAAGAATCTGGATATTTTCTTTTACTGTCTTCCTCCCAGCCCAAAGAAGCTGTTGCCACAGTGAACCTCGATGGTCGTAACACTTCAGTATTGGAACAAAAAA
Source organism: Merops nubicus (assembly GCF_000691845.1). NCBI lineage: Eukaryota > Metazoa > Chordata > Aves > Coraciiformes > Meropidae > Merops > Merops nubicus. Next base: position 32,968 of record NW_008616819.1, on the reverse strand, counting down.
TGTCCACACTTAGCATTTAAAACTGATAGGGCATATGGAACATGCTTCCACACAAAGTAAAGGTATTAAAACTAGAAACTGTTCCAAGTGCACCACAAACTGCCATGGTAATGACTAGCATATGGATCTTCCAGGGCAGCAGAAGCAAATTCCATTTGCAGGCTTTGCCCTCACTACAACATTCAGTATCTGCCTTCACAGGGGAATTTTACAGCTTTTGTTCACTGGAGCTCAGGATAAGAAAAATCAAATCAACTTGATTTTAACATAATGGTGATTTAAGTTTATTTTGCCTTAGCTGTGCTAATTAAGTTCTACAGGCTTCTTTTTTCTCCATTTATTTCAAACCATACTTAAATTAAGACGTTTAAATCAAATGAAAAGATGTTAAAATCAGCTATAGCAGCCAAAGGGAGTGGAAAGAGCAACACAAGAACCTTCCTGCACTCTTCTCTGGACATGTGGATGGAATAGGAGTGGTGGAGAAAGATAGCTGCCTTAGAATGGTAGCAAGCACACAAGTGAGGGTTTTGTTGCACGTGCATGCTTACCCTTCTTTAAGCAATATAGGTTGCTCTATGCTCTTGTGATCCTTCCTTCCTGAAGATGAAATTAAATCTAGAAACTAAAAGGTGAACAAAAAGCAGAGGTGAAAATGACAGGACTGCACTACCCAGATTAAAATCTTTTAACATTTGCATAATACAGAGCTACAAGAAAATACTGTAAAAGTAGTTAAACAGAAGGTAATGGCACAAGCTTGAGGATCTGGGGAGGTTTCCTGGGTTGTGAACTAAAAAGAGAATAAATGCTTTTAAGCAGGAAAACTGCAGATGACCAACACTTTTCATGCTTCTCCTTTGCTAAATGATTCTTCCACTTCCTTTTGGACCAAGCAATTTTTACCACAGATCTGCAGCATCCTATGAGGCAGGGACATGTCTCAAGCTGTAAGCAGCAGCTTGTTAATCCAACCTAATTACTAAGTAGATCCAAAGAGACTCTACTAATGACATGCCCATAATATGATACAAGTTTTTTGAATATTACAGTTATCAGGAGTCTGCTTTCTTATTCCAGCACACACTTTCTGGTTTCCAAGCAGTAGGTATTACATTCTAGGATTCTGAGCATCAGCTTCAACAACACAGCAGGATTTTCAGAACATTCACATGCATTACTTACATTTTTTACTGCATCTGCATATTTCTGCTCATTAAAATAGTCATAAAAAGTGGCCATGTAGGATTCCTTAAAGTTGGCCTGAAATACAAAGCCAAAACCATGCATATCATAATACAGTTTATTCAGAAAATATTATTTCTAACAGCAGTAGACCAAGCCACCACAGATAAGAGGGCTTTTTTTTCTGGCCAGAGGTAAAATAAGCAAAGTGCTACTTTCATGTTGTACAGCACACATTCAGTAGTACCAAACTTTTATTTCAGTAAGGCAGCAGAATGCACTTCAAATGTTCAGTTTCTACAATTAATAGCACATTCTTCCAAAGCTTCAAATTTCTGCTTTGGCTTTTAATCTGGGTCCTGAAAGAAGCTGACAAATAGTGTGAGAGAAGGAATTCTGTTGCCTCAAAGGATTTGTAAAGGAGGTACAGATTCATCTACAGTTGGCTGTGTGAACCCTGAGTAGACCTCCAGCAACCTCAAATTATCACTAGACATAGCAGTGTGGTCCATAGGTACACAAGTTTTATTTCAATCAAATATCTAGAGCATGAATATCTAATCTCATCACTGACTGGCAGAAAACTGAATTGGTATGAAAAAAAAAAAAAGCAGAGCCCTTCCCTTTACTGGTTCTTCTCAGGTGAGCTTTAAAATGCTGAAACAACCTGTAAAGCACCATAGAGCTGCTATCATCTACCAGAGGCAAGGAGAGAACTTAATGGGTTTTCCTGATCACTGTCTTTCTTCCAGAAGGAAGGAATGAAAAGCCCTGGAACAGACTTCTAGGCTGGTCACATCATTTTGCTTTACTGAAATCTAGTTCAGATTAAGACAGATTTAGCTTTCCTGTGAGCATGAGAGGCTTATAACCAAAGCAAACATAACCAGTTTTGCATAAGCCTAGTGCAACTCAAGCATTTTAAAGGCTTAATTACAATGAGTGATAAAAGATTAGAAAAAAAAGAAAACCACTTTCCTAAATTGAGCCTTTAAATGAAAATGGCATACTTACAGATTTAGATTTTGATAGGCTGCCTAACGTTTGGATGGTTTTAGAGATCAGTGTCAAAGTCCGAGAGGTCTGGGGATCCTAGGAAAGAGGGAAATATTACATGGACTAGCTATTTAAAATATGGACTACACTTCTTTCTTCTTTCACTTGCAGAAAGGTAATATACTAGTACAAAAGCCCCAGCAAAACATTGCAGAAAGAAAGGCTTTTTCAAAGGCTTTTGACTCTTAAGCCAACATGCTTCTTAGCTATGCTGTTGCTCTTTAGAGAACTGAAGGCAATCACTTGCAAAACAAAAATAGAGATTTCCATCCTGAAGACTGCCCAGGTCCTCCCCACTCCCAACAAGAACAGCTACTAAAAGTCTTGGAGAAGTTGCTTAATATTCAAAACATTTCCAGCATCAATGGAATGTTGCAGAAATGAAGCAGTGACCACCTTTTCCATAGCAGGCTAGACCATCTACCTTGTCTGTCCTTAAATTTCACTGCTCCTCTCATACCTCCCAAATTCTTGATAGTCACAGTCATTCAACACATGCTTCATATCCAAAACAGACATAGCAGATCCTTTAAGTAACAAAGGTATCTCTCCTAAAGGCTATTAAAAGAACTGAAGGAAGAATCTTGATGGACTGACTATGGTGACAGAATCATATACACAGGAAAAAAAATACAGTACTTACTGGATGGTGTGGTGTAAGCTGAAAGAGGTTTGGAGAAAGAATGGCAGGAGCAAAGAATCTCAGGAAAATAAAGCTGCTGACAGCTGTATACCTCACATCTAGGTCACCTATTTAAAAAAAAAAGACCTCTACTCAGCATTTCCAATAATCCTTCCTTTAAAACCTTCTGAAATTATCAGAATGCTTTCAGAAAGCTAACTCAAGCACGTGCTGGAGATGGATTTCTGGTTACAGGATTAACTGATGGTGGAGAATCTGGAGCCGGAGATCAGCTAGCATAAAACAAGGAAATGCCAATGACAGTCTTCTAAAGAGAAGTGACTTCATGCCACAGGCTGCATGGAGAACCCCATCCACTTTTCCACTGCAGAGGGAATGTCACACAAACCTCTGCTATACCAGCTAAGCAGCTACAATGAGTAATTGATGTAGGTCAGCACAGGAGGCCAGCCTTCAGTTACCTAGTTATAGCCCTGAGCACAAGTGCTGTACAGACCACTAAGATTTCTACTTCAGTTGGTAGTTACCAAAAATACAATGTCTTTATTTTTTACATAAAATAAAGAACATGACAGCACAGTCGATGACTTTCTGCGTGAGCTTCTCTACTATGAAGTGACTGTTTTAAAGCTGAACTCATATTACTGTCTCTAAAACTTCCTTACTGTAACCTGCTTCCCTTCACAAAAACACACAGGTGGGTTGTTTTGCCCAGTTCTGGTTTTATATTGCCCAGTGATTCTCACAGAGCCAAGCCAACCAGGAGGGAATGGAAAGAATTTTCTCTGGACAGCCAGAAAACCTTTTCAGCACATGGGCCTCCTAGGGCAATGAGCTTGCAATAACTCCAATATTTCATAGATGGGCCTTTATTACAGGTTGATGTATGAGCATAAAATAATTCATGGAGTCTGCAGAATGAGCCATGACAAAGACCTGAACATTTGAAAACGGAGCGTACTTCACAAATACTGAAACCATAAATACATACCAGCATAATGCTCTTTTTAAATGTTGTTTTCCTTTGAAAGATTGTTAAGGAAAACTCACACATTGTTAAAAGTCATCTTCTTTGTGGAATCAAGGAAAAAACAGCATTAATACACATTCCAAGTGGTATTCTGGATAAAGTGCTGTTCAATTACGAAATCCATCACGGATCAGGCATACTACTAGGTTATAGCTACATTTAAAAGCTATCAGGGATATATAATACAATAATATAAAGAAACTCACCTTGAAAACGTTTGGCAGCTGATTCTCTCAGTGAAAAGAAAATATCACACATCACTGTAGGGCAGCTTACACCAGATTTTGTAATGACAGTAAAAATGCGATCAACATATTGCCTCAAATTTTCCTGAAAATGCAATGATTGTGACAAAATTAGTGTCATTTTCAGCTGTGGAAAGAAGTGCTGTTCCTGCTTTTATGCAAAATGGCATCATTAGAAGATTTTCATTTTCAACATTCTATACTTGCTCATTATCTACTGTCTCAAGCTCCACAATACTTTCTTTGGTAAACACAAGTATCCAAGTACAAAAGTAAAAATATTATTCCTATCAAAACCAAGCATCAAGTGAAATGGCTCTGTGGTGGATTGCTCCTTTTTGTAGCACCTTTTTCTACATCATCAGTAAAGCCACTAAGTTATCCTTGTCCTCAAGGGTGAGCAGAGGAGAGAGTAACATTTTACAGATATTGCATTTCTAGCATAACGTAAAGCTTTTGTAAAAGAATTGTAAGTCTGTGGTGGTAAGAAAGCTGCCAGTGCATTCTAATGAATGGCAAAATTATTTGCAACATCCCATATCTGAGGACCTCAGTTAAACTGGATAGTGTGAACAGAGATTACAGATTTCAAAACCTAATGCATACCCTGTTATTTTCCAGGTTTTCACCATCTTTTAATTTCACAGGATCGATTTCACAAGTTTTATGGACCTGGCAGATCTGGGAAAAAAAATACAATGAAGAATTAATATATCAGTTTACCCTTAAGTTTTTTAAAAAGCATAATCTGATAGTTTTTTGGAGGTAAAAGGCAAAAGCCAACTTTCTAAATTTGTTTTTTTGTTGACAAAGCAAAGGTAAATTACATATGATCTTTATTGTTTTCCAAAAAATAGCATTAATTGGTTCTACCCTTTCCTTCAACTGAAATAAAGAATTGCTCTTCAGGCTCTAAAGCAAGGCTCTTCAAGAAAAGTCCTCTTTGGCCAAAACAGTCAACTTTGAAAGTATATTTATATTCTTTAAAAACCTGACATTCTCAGATGAAACATTAAAAAAAAAAAAGCAGCTGAAGAAATTGTCAAATCATTTAAAGGAAGTCTGTGGTCTGAAAGTATTGCCCAATTACTGCACTAAAATACCCACACCCACCATTCTGGACTGGATAGATAATAAACCATTGCTATAATACACACATCACAGACACAGTTATCTAAGAATAACTTTTCATCCAGTGGGTATAAAGGAAGAAGTGTATTACTTATAGCTTCCAAGCAGCATTCTGCCATTATATGTTCTTTATTCATCTGTGTTATTACTTTATTATTTTCTCAGAAACAAGAAACAAACAGTTTTATAACCCATGATAATTTAATTATATAAATTTAAACTTTCCTTTTCCTTTAATACAATCCAACTGTTTCTGAATTGGGTGACTCAGCTGTGGCTAAACTAACACACAGGATTTTAACATCAAAACAGGCTCTTCAGCATTATTCCTACAAAGTCATCTCAAAATGGGAAGGAATAAACAGTGTCCCTGAAGGCCTTTTACAGTGACATTTCATCAAAGAAAGTCTAAACTGCCCTTACCTCATCTATAATTGGCTTTAGAGTAACTTGCAGATAATGCATCCCTGCCAGTTTCATTGTCTCGTCAATGCACTTGGAAGTTAATGAGTTTCCTCTGAAAATGGTGTTTGGATCTCTGGAAGTGAACAATTTTCTGTCATTTAGTCTCTTTGTAATGAACTGCTAATATATGGAAATAAAAGAAGCAGCAAAAGGTGACAGAAATCTGGGTTTGAATGTACAAGCAAAATTACTCTCTTTGAGAACACAAGTCTGCATTCATTTTGTGCCTGCAGTTCCTTGTATAGCAATTTACACTGTGAGATAGGTACAGAATCAGTGATCTCATCTACAACCCCTATGATCCAAATCTGTCCCTACTGACAGCAGATCAGACTTGGATATGAAGTTACTTGCTTGTTCTTGTACACACACCAATGTCTTTTCTGGTTTTTCTAGCTTAGTACTGCTGTAGCTATTTACCAGCAGTGAACAGCAGGATGAATTACTTTGCTGGATTCATCATTTTGTTTCACAAAAAAGCTCACTGCCAGGAAGCCCTGAAGCAAACACCACCTTTGCTGGTGCATCACAGGAGCATGACTGACTAGGGAGCAGATTTCTTCACACTGCAGCAAGCAAGCTGCCTGAGCCAACCTGCAGCACAGAAAAAAGACACCTACCTACAAGGAAGGAAAACACTGTCCCTTAGACACTGCAAAAAGCCAACCCACACAAAGACTTTATTTTTTAGTGAGGAAGCTGTTAGAGTCAACATCTGTCATTCCCCTTGACTTCCAGTTGTCTCTTCTACTGCTGGTCAAGAGCATGACTACACAGGCAGGGGGCTTGTGGCAACAAATGTTCTTTAGGACTTGCCTGGTGTTTATTCTAGATCTTACACTGCTAAACTGTCAGCCCACCAGTAAGTCAAACATGGGACTTATAAGAAGTGACCAGAAAAAAGATTGCTTTCTGCTATCCACTGCCAGATCCAATTCCATCTTTGTTCCTCAGTCCTCTAATTGGACAGATTAGACAGACAGCTTGCCTTAAATATTCATGATTAGGAAGAAATTTGCTTTTTTGTTTTGAACAAATTCTCCACACACTTTTACTCAGCACTAGATGATTTATTAGCACACTATAAAGCTGAAATGATTTCATACCAACAGCTGAAGGTAATGTTGGATTTCACAGTTATCAAATACAATTAAGACTGAGAAGAGTCAAAATCCTGTCTCCCAGACCTCACAAGAGTCTTGCAAGCAGATTTTGCAAAACATGATGGGAATTCCTCCTAAAATCAAACTCTGTAAAGCAGTGAATGCACTGATAAAGACCTCTGCCACTCAGCTGGGAGGAAGAGTAACAACTCCAACAGTTTCTTTGGAAATTACATATAATTCTAGGGATGGAGTGGAGGATTCTAATACTAGCCAGCACAGAGTGGGTGTGTTTGACAGCAGTTTGGTTTTTGGTACTTACTGAGTTCTCTTCACTTCAGCATTTGCAATGGCACTTATGAAAGGCACAATTTTGCCATAGTGTAAGAAAAGCCTGACCAGAGGTATGGCTGCTTCCTGTTTTTCTCTGCAAACTTCACCCAAAATGTGTGCAGCCGATGCTGAAACGGGCTGAACAGTGGAAAGAAAGAAAAACTGTGAGAGCTCTTCCTGGAACAAGCCCCCTTTCTTTCCCCATTAGTTCCTTATTGCAGAACTCCACACAATACTTAGCAGCCAGTTGCCCAAATGTGCCTGCACACAACCTGGGTGGATGTTACATCCCATTTTTTTTCTGGCTCCAAGTTCTGATCACAAGAGGGCAGTAATTTAAAAACTATTACAGTACAGTCTCTTCTTGCAGCCCCCTTCTTAATAATTCTCTTCTCACTGAATGTTACTGTTGCCTGGGCAGCAAGTGAAGAGGAACAACTCCAACTCTTCTCAAATTCAAGCCACTGGAAGTTCAAAACCCAGTTTTTGTACTGAAAAAATAAAACCCCCTTACAACTGCTAGAAGTATACATAATGGCAGACATGGTCCAACCCTTTGACACTGGAGGATTTGTTCTTGGTTTGAGTTTGTTTTGGTTGCTTTTTTTTTTTAATTATGCAAGTAAACCTGTTCCTCCCCAGTAAAGGAAAATCAACTGATCAAACTGAAGTTTACTTTGCATTTTCACATGTAAAATTAGAAAGCCAGGAAGAATATGCTGCTGCTAAAACCACTGGTGTTCCTGGGTGTGCCTTCACCCCCCATACTGCATGCAGATAAAGATCTTCTCTGCAAGGACTGAAAACAAGTACCAGGGATATGCAGAGCTTAACAAGGCCCTCAGGCCCCAAGAGGAAGAAGCTGAAGTCTCTGGTAATTACACAACTATGGTACCACAAAGATAGTGACAGTCAAAGACCCCTGAAAGGATGACATGCAGGTAAACAACAAGCAGTGCAAGCAAATTACCTCAACATCTGCAGATTTTAGCAGGAGGTCTCTAAGTGGACTGTAATAGTCTGAGGAAAAAACATGGTCCTCAGTGTAAACCACATTTAACCTTAAGGAACCAAGGTCATCAGGTTTCAATGACTTGTTACCATTATCTCTGGGCTGCAGGAAATACCTGATATGCAAAAAATAAGACAGAAAGATGGTGTGAAAACCCGAGATTATCTCAGGCTATACATGAATATATATAAAAGGTACATGTAAACAATTTTTTTATATATATATATATGTACACATGAAATTCTTGAGAATTCTGAATCAGGCTTTTTAATTGTTTGCCAGTCTATTTTGCACCAACTGTAACACAGGAAGTTCTGATCATAAAGACTTCTGTAAATATGACTAAAAACCCACACACTAGAACTATGGCACTGCAGATGAACTGCAGTAAATAATATCACAGAGCTAACATATTAAAACTCCCACATGCAATACAGAGGCAGACTGAAATCTCTAATCACATTATCAAAACTTCTTGTTCTAACATTTGCTCAGATTACTTTGGCTTGCTTACAAAAAAAAGATAAAAATTAAATCCATTTAAACTTTATCACATAGCAGTAATTACTCTAAAGTCTTCACAGCAGACATATGTTTCTACTTATTCTCCAAAAGAAAAATGTCAAATACCATGCTTCATAAGAACTAGACTGTCGGAGAAATTTCAAAGGGAGTCTCAGTTCTCCTAAAAACTCGTCTCCAAACTTCAAGTTACTGGCATTCCAAAGATCAACCCTGTAAGAAAACCAAATAATTGTAAAAGATTCACAATAAATAAAAAAATTAAAATCAAATAATCCCAACCTTGTTTTCAGTTTTGCTGAGTTTTTTTTCCCTGCTCAAGCCCATGAGTCACAAACTCTTGAAACTGTACAACAGTGGTTTGCAAACAGTAAAGAGACAACATTTACCTCAGACTCCTGGAGCCTTGCAATCCACCTCCACAAAACATCAGTGATAAAAATAACCTAGACTATCTTTCCCTCATCTCTACTGTTCCCACTACCCATATTCATAAAGATTCAGAGGGCTGTTTGGCTATCACAGATAATGGAAAAATAGAGGTAAAATGGACACCAAGGGGGGGAAAGTGCAGAGATAGGTAAGGACCCCACACTGTCAGTCCCTGTCTAATCTGGGGTTAGCAGCAGTGAAGCAGAAGCCTTAGAGAGTCAGGCTGAATGTCCACATAGTCCTTCCCAGTGCTCTAGAGCTCCTGAGAACATCCACTGTGTCAAGCTTATAAAGCTGTTTCACCTAAACTCATTCTGTACAGATACTTCAAACCTTGGGAGAGTTTTACTACTCCATATAATCTGTGTATTGACTGGAGCCTTCACAAGTTTTAGTACCCAGTCCCTCATGTTTGGGGAGTTCTAGCATGTGTCTCTAGATGATACCTCCTCTCCTTTCACGTGCTCTTTAATAGGATGTAAAACAACTGCACTGAGAACCAAAGCAGTAGTGGTGTCTAACCTGGCATTTGTAGATAAATGCTACAACACCCACCTTGAAGCAAGGGTTTCAAACTCCAGGGTAGCTGTTTCTGTACATATTTTAAGGTTTCATCTGAGAGGCAATTTTGCTTTAAAGAAAGCTCAGCTGAGAATTTTGCAGCTAAGTGACAGTCTGCACGTGCCTTAAACTTTGGAGAAGGTAAAATGCATGGGGAAAAAAATAGAGGTTTTCAAATAATGAGAATTTTTAAATGAGCAATTTTAATGTAGTTAAGGTGCAAAATTATCCAATTATGGACATATTCAAACTACCTCCCTAGTCTCAAGCAAGTCCCAGTAGGCCTGGCCAGCAGTGGATGCTGATCGTCCTGTTAAAGGTTTATCCTACCTTATGCAAGTGCTGAGGATGTCACTTTTAAATCCTCTAAGCCTTGGATCTCTCAACAGTGTCTCATGCATCAAACCTCATACACTAGACATACTACCAGCTCTCACTGCATGCCTGCTGGGTAAAGTTCTTCAAACTTTGATATTTTGACTGTATTTCTACAGGACAGCAATTCCCCAGAAAGAAAAAATCTACCTCCTCTCCCTTTTCTCCATACCTGTTATCTGGCTGGCTAATTTCAGATTGCTAAAAGCAGGTTCAGGAGGAAAGGAATCTTTTGAGTTTATTTACACATACTCAAGCTTAGAGCTTACCAAATATTTACAGGCTACTGGTTTCTAGATTATCCAAATTCTTTCAAGATGCCCACTAGCAATAGCACACACATGCAGCCAAAGGGTGTTCCCCCCCAGCAACTTAACTTAGAGAAAAAAATCAGTGCAAAGGATCTGTGGGAGAGAACTAACAACTCAAGGCAGATCTCACACTACACAGTAAGCAAAGCAGGCATGCAAATTCTGAAATTGTTTTGTGCCCTTGGTACAAAGCATAAGCAGCATTTAAGAAATCATAATACACAAAACCTCAGAGTCTAAAAGATTACTGTTTCCTGAGCTTTTCAAAAAGCAAAATTATGGCATTATTCTGAAACTGGTCAGACTGTAGTCACAGAAAGAAACAGCAGGGAGGGGGAGAAAAAAACAATGAATTCACCAGACCATCTGGTCCCTAAGTGTTGATCTGCCCAGCCTGCAACTTCCTACACCCACTCAAGAAGAGCAACTCTCATAGCTTTAGAGAGAAACCATGAGAGACTAAGTCTCCTCTTTACCCTGAGGAATGGTCTTTTTCTCAGGAGAGGAAAAGAAAACAACCCCCCAAAGCCATAAATTGTATGAGCCATCCAGAGGGCACGGGGGCAATCTAACAGTGACTGCACAGAGGGAGGAAGTGAGCGGGGGTGGGAGGGGAACCTGAGATGGAAACAAAAACACTTTGTCCTATAGGGGAAAAAACCTCTGAGCAAAGAGTTTGCCCAACCAAGACTAACACTTTATCTGCTCTTGTGTGTTATTTATGTGCTTAATCTTTTCCCAACTATTTTGGAAGCCTCCTCACAAACTATTCATCTTTACCACACTCTGATGTGCTGGTTTTAAGGAATGAAAGGCTTTTCTGAAGCTCAGCTCCACATACATTATTGCTGCAGACAGTCATTTGTCCAGGAAAGATACTAAAGTAATATAACTGTATAATTCCATTCAGTCCAGCAGTACAAACTAAGAATCAACTGAAATATTAAGCAATGTATAACCCCTGTCCACCAATGTCTAGGGTTCCCTTTCAGAGTCACAAAACTATCATTTAAACTCTGTGTGTAGCTGGGCATCAGGGTTACAAAGACTAGACTGGGACTTCCAAGAGTATTCATAATTCCATTCAGTCCAGCAGTACAAAATAAGAATCAAGTTGCCCATTCCATCATAGAGATCCCACAGAATATGGGACATGTTCCCTCATACCTGCTGACATCATGCAAAGCTTTGCAGAAATATAGTCTGGTGGAAGAGTAAACCACCATTCTCCCTCAACCTTTCTTCTTCCATGTCCTAGCATAAACCAAGAGGAATTTCTGACCACCTAATGCAGCTACATGCACCCAGATCACCAGATGGCCTGAGTCTTCAAGTTTCACTGTATATGATGGTATGACGCATGTGATACCTTTAGGTTTTGCACCTCCTATTGTTTCCTCTCCACTCTTTCTGTTCATATGTCCCCAGACACTGTTGCCAAACCTCAGCAGGTCTTAAAACAGTACTAAGTGGGTGGCAGGGGGTGGGGTGGGGTTGTTTTGTTTCTGAAATCAGAGTTCTTTCCCCATGCAATGGATTTCACATGTATCGTACCCAGCCTTGCAAGAAGAGGTTAAAGTCTGGCAGGCAAAAGAGAAGAGAAACTGCCTCTGCCACAGAGAAACTCTTGAGTTCAAGTTTCCCTTCAGGGAAGAAGGATCTTATATGGGTTGCTAAAATTAAGTGATAAAAGAAAACATAGACAGAGCATCACAGAGCTTGTGGGCTCTCTTGGGAAACTGAGGGAGGGAGGAAGGGAAGGGGAGCTCAGACATGAAAGGCTGTGCTTAATGACAACCATGCATTAGTATATACAGTGTATATAGGACACAGAGGAAGAGAACAGGGATCTTTCCTGCAGCAGAACCATCCCACATATTCAGCTGTGATCTACAGGACAACTGAGGTAAGTCAACAGATAGAGTGGTGAAGACTCATCTTGACTGGAGAACATCAAAACCATTAAAACTTAGTCTACTACAAAGTGACACAACTTTGGAAGACAACTTCATTAGTAGAAAGTGTTTTATATTACCTAATCTCCATTTTGTCAACTTCATCAACATCTTCAATATCAAAATGGGATTTCTTGTTGTAGCTACTGGGTCTTGTAACCTAATAAAAAGGAGGAAACTTTAACAGCTTGATCTGATACAAAAGCATTCAGATGTTACATGTACAAAACTCTGGAAGACTGCAGCCTTCTCCTGTCAGCAGTGACTTCAGTCCTGATTCTGAAAACATTCATGCATGTGAATAAACACTTTGACTAGACAGATTCCTGACTATACAAAAGTGGTGGTTATACAATCATCTCCAAGAGTAACTAGATACTCCATACTTTTTTACAAAGAAAGGACATCTTTAATACCACTAGAGTACTTTGAGTTTACATAGATAGAAGAAAAAACAACATGGAAAGGAGTACCACTTATAAGCCATCTAGGGAAATAAAAGAGCAATTAATAATTGTGTTTAAATACAGTTGTACAACAGATGCCCTGAGGCACTCTGAAAAGGAAGGGGGAACCCAAATCAAAACCAACCTGAAAAACATTCTGCAGTGGATCCAATTAAAATGAAGTCAATTAAAATGAAGTTCTACCTGTCCTGATACCCTGGATGTAAATTTATCATGCCCATACAAAAAAATAGCAATTTATTATGTTCTGTACTGTTATCACAACACAGAACTAGGTGCACAGTTCACCAACCACATCTGCCAGACTGATAAACAGCAAAGCATGGACAGAAAATAAAGGGAAGATAGTTGTAAGCTTAGAACATTAGCAGTAAGTTTTTGTACAAGCATTTTATGATGTTAGAAAACAAATTTTAAGAAAAGACTTTGATGGTTGTGTTTTTGTATAGCGTGTCAGAAACTTGAGCAGAAGGCTGCCCCACCCAGCTGAAACCACAGCAGGAACTGATCAAACACAAGTGTGTATGATGTGTGGGTTCAGCTCTTGGTTGCACACAGAAGCTGAACTTTATTGTAGGTTTAAATATGCTTGTGGCTTAATACTTCCCACTCACTAAAACTGGCTCTTATTGTAAACTTGACTTCTTGGGTTTAGATTGTACATCTGATGCAGATGGTACAAACAAGGGAGGCAAAGCTGCAGAAGTGGAGAGGAACCAGAAAATCTTCAGCACAGGACACTCAAGTGACTCTTTTTTTGTGTGTATGTTTGAGGCAGGCATCATTTTCAAGGCAATACAGAAAAACTAGAATGTACTAGCAGCACTGGAGACCAAACCCTCTAAACTAACTAAACAAAATGCACTTTTAAGCCCAAGACCACAGAGGACTTAAATACAGCCTACAACCTCAGGAGCTCAGCCCAAATTTTATCACCCTATCCTTGCATCTGTCTTCATTGTGGTTTCAAGAAATAATCCTACAAAACTGCAAATGACATTTTCTACAACCATTGCAAAACTAATGGTGTCATTTTTAATAAGGAAGTCAACTTCTAAGTCTTGTATTATCTGTGCCACAAGTTGTTAAAAAACTTATTGTATAGGTGTAACTTAGGGCATGACCCTTTTAAGTAAACAGTTTCCTGAGCAATTTTGCCAGAGTCTGCACATCAGAGGTCTTTCTGTTTGCCTGTATGACTGCTTAGTGTGTAGATTAATACAGCTCAAGAGTGGTATTCCTCAAAAGATAGCTGTATGAAGTCCATCCATTCCAAGGATGGAACTGGAGATGAGGGAACTCCAAATCCACAGCGTTGAACTAGCTGCCACATAGCATTTGGCAAAAAACAGGGGGCACGAGTCTGCAGCACTGCTCCTTTTCTTTAAGCAAAGCTGGGAAGCCATTTATCAGCTGCAACCTTTTTTCCAGCACATGCAGGTTTATGACAGGTCCTCAGGTCCTTCCTCAGTTTCTCTAGGAGGGCCACTCTGCTGAAGCTGCAGACAGAATTCCGAGCCCCCTCACCACGCTGCAGCTGGAGCCCTGGTGAAAATGGCTCCTCACCATCAGGTGCAAGTTTCACTCATAGCACCCCTTAAATAAGCCCTCAGATTTCCCCAAAGCAATGATAAACTGTTTTCCACTTAGCAAATTCGATCTGTGTGACTTTTTGGTTGTGGAAAGCATCCATTCACTGCTTTTTGCAGATCAGCTTCTTCCCCAGAGGCAGGGCCAATCACTGTGCTGGCAAGCTGCAGGAAAGCTGAGGAAGATGGAAGCAGTATGTGACACCACTGTCAGCAGCTCCACAGGAATCAGAGCACCCTGTTACCATGGACCAGCCACAGGTCTGCCCAAGTCTCATTAGTGAGTGTATTTCCCAGTCACGGCAGTTCTACTGAACCTTGTTTCTTGGAGACATTTAGCCTGATATGGACTAACTGCTCTCAAAAATGACATAAATCTATGATGACTGTCTGCAGTAAGGGTATGTTTACATTTCAGAGTTCTGGCTGATTCAGACATTTCCCAAGCTCTGCTCTTACCCACACAGAAAACGTTTTGCTCTGAGTTAGCAGAACAACTGGGGCATGAGCTTAAGTTCAGGTTTTGCTTCTGCTGACACTTGCACGCAACCCAGCTCCCAGCACAAAGGCCAGCCAAGCAAGCCCCCAGCCCCCTCCACAGCTCCAGCTGGACATCCTTTCTCTTCCTCTCCTTCCTCTCCCAGTATGGCACCATCAGGCAAGTTCAGTGTTTAAATCCCAAACGTTTCTGCAGCACACAGGAGGCTGAGGAATCAGACAGGTGAAGTACTGAGCTTTGCAGTCCATTCCTGCACTGTGTTCTCATTAAAAAGCTCTCCCTGACAGACACCTCCAGAACTGCCAAAATTAAGAATAAGAAGGCCTATTTTAGTTTGTTTACATATAGCATCACTCTCATGTCATGCCAAGGGCCGCAGCTCTGGGCCAGGTGTCAGACTGAAATCCTGGGCAGCCCTGAGGAAACACTCTAACACCTCAGTGCAGTTTCAGTGGTCAGTGGCACAGAACCCCTCCCCTGCCCACCATGCCCACACAGCACCTCCCCAGGGTCAGGCAAGCAGGCACAAAGGCTCACTGCCAGCTGAAGTTAAGTCTGCAGGGAATTTATACCCTAGGAGGGGATGTGTTTGGTTAGCAGAGGAAAGGTCACCCTAGACAGCTAGCCTGGCCAACCCTCAGGGCTTCCAGCCCTTTGGGCAGCAAGGAAGCTCTCCTGCCAATAAAGAGCTTGCAATATCTGTTCCTCAAATCCATGTCAAGTACATCAACAGGAGCATGTTTCTGCTGCTACCACCAACTTCAGGTTAGCTAGTACAACTGTCAGCTTCTAGACAAAGGGGATGCTTTGTAGAAGGGGGAAGACAGCAATAAGCCCCCCACTGACACTGCCAAGGATGATAGGTGCTCCTCAGCTGTGCACAGCACAACAGCACCTGGATGGCTCCTCACTCCCCAGCTCTCCTTCCTGGTGTGGCTGCCAATGCACCTGAACAGATTTGAGGCACCACATCCCTAGGTGCCATTCTTAAGCCACCAGCAGTTTCTACTGCAAACGTGACCTGAATGATGTACAAGCAGAAAGGGCTTTCAAATGAGAAGTACTACTCTGGCTTTTCCTCAGCTTCATTATGCCAGGCATGCTCTTGAGGTGTCTACTGAAATAGGACAGTTAAGTGTAGACCAGGGCTAAGATGTCCAAGAGAAAAAGAAAGATAGACATATTTCAGAAGAAAGAATGAAAAGTTTCAAGAGGTATCAGAGTTATAAACATGCCCATAGATGTATGGACACATCACAATTACAGCTACTCTTGCCAGAAAGAACCAAAATGAGTACTTATAAAAGTTACACTTTGTCTTAGCTGGACTTCTTGAAAATTCTCTGCATTAAATGAAGCTGTAGAGGTTTCACCCACTTGGAGGAAAGGCACTGGTATTGCAGCAGACTGGTAGAGAGCCAGAACATCCAGCTCAAGTCTATCTTTCCTCTACAGTGTTCAGTATTCCTAGGAGATAACCTTCCTCCCACTGACAGGGAAAGACAGGGTGGAGCAGCTATAAAAACACAGGCTAAAAAAAGTATTATTTTTAAATAATATTTTAACTGTCCTTTTTCAAAACACTTCTGAGGTGAACAGCCTGCTGCTCAGAAGTGCCCACCTTGAAATTTTTCTACAGAGCACCTGAGCCAAAGCCAAATACTGCTCCTTCAGCAGCCAGCCAGTCTGATCCTGTGTACTTCTCTCCCCTGCACCCCTCTTTGAAACAGTCTTCAAAGACAGCTGGCACAACACAGAGCAGGATGCTGTGCCAAGTAACTACAGTATAGTATTTCAGCTTATCACCCATTCCTTTGAAATACCAACCTCAAAATAAAACACTTCATCAAAATGTGGATTGTTGGTCTTCTTTTTAACTTTAGTCTTTTTGGCTTCTGATCTGAATTAAAGAAAGAAAGAAAGAAAAAAAAAGGTTAAGAAACAACATTAGCAGAAGTGTGATCTTAGAACAGGGCTACTGAGGGACAGTCATCCACTTGATGGATCTGATAAACTGAAATACCCTGTGGTTGTAACACAGCAAGGTGCACACACGTGTGAGAGAGGGATCCACTGCTCAGTGGGAGCAATCAGTTTGCTCTCCTCTCTTGAACACAAGTCCTTGAACCCTGGTTCAGTCCCTTGTTTGATCCAGCAGAATCTTATATCTTTACAAATCAACTGGCAAGAATGGTGCTTTGAGGAGCAACATCTGGTGAACGGACCCAAGAATTCCTCCTGCCCTAAAAGCACAGGAGACAGGAAGGCTGCCACAGCTATTCTGGTGTTTCATATTTTACAATCCTAGCCTGGGGAATCAATGAATGCTTTTCAGTGGTGTTAAATAAATCAAAAAACCCAGAATGATTTCCTCAGTAAGAATATTTCTGTTGCTATATCCCCCACCCTTTTCCCTGCAGCCTCAGCAGCACTTGGGTAATGTTAAGTTGTTGTATCATTGTGAGTGGTGCTGAGCAGGATTCTCTTCATATCTGCTGCTCTGCAGGAACAAGCCATGGCAGAGCTCCTTCACACCACTCAGCATTGCCTGTCCAGCCTCCATGGGCAGTGTCATCTGCCTGCCTTTTAGGATGGAGACATCTATCTGCTTGGCCTTGGGTTAGAGCATTTCTCCTGGGCCAGCCAACAGCTGTTTGATGGTTTCCCAATGTTATGAACCTGTGCTTGATCTGTTCTCTTTACCTACAAGTGAAAAGCTCTGTGCCACCAATCCTCCCCTACAGCTCTGCAGGCACAGATAAAACAGACACAGATGGAGAGGCACATCAGCCATGTGGAAAACTGACCTACTAATCATTTCATCCCAGAATCTCTCTCTCATTTCTCACACTGCAAAGCTGCTTAGATAGCTTCTAACTGCTTATATTAATGGCACAACTCTATGTCCTCTTTCACAGAGGTCA
Organism: Merops nubicus; assembly: GCF_000691845.1. NCBI lineage: Eukaryota > Metazoa > Chordata > Aves > Coraciiformes > Meropidae > Merops > Merops nubicus. Next base: position 15,130 of record NW_008616819.1, on the reverse strand, counting down.
AGTAAAGCTGGTTCTAATTCCCAGTGCTGCTACAGGCTTCCTGTGTGACTTGAATGGGCCAGTCCCTCAGTGTACAGTGTTTTCCCATCTATTATACAGACATAGAAACAGTTTTGGCCAGGAAGTCTGATGGCCCTGTAAGCACAAATAACACAATAAACAGCAGCACGTTTGTTGGGTTTTATGCTTGGCATTGCATAAAGGCAGCAGAATAAAGCAGCTTTCCTACTCTAAAAGGAGAAAAATCCAGAGAGAAAAAACCCATTGAAAAATCCAGAGAGGAATGATGTACAGATTAAGACTTTCCCACTGAGCCTAGGAGGAGCTGAGAGATAAGAAAGACTAATCTCCTGCAGGACGTAGGGCAGCTTGCCTATCCCAGCTCATCAGTCACACTTGCCAATCTTCCTCTTTACTGATAAGCCCATCTGGGAGGGGACTGGGGAGCAGGATGTAGGATGGGAGGTGATTAAGGCAAGCACAATTACTGGGCAATTACAAAGCAGTGGATGGGAATAAGCTGCATGCTGCCTGCTGGAGATAGGAGGCAAGCCTTTGCCCCCCACCAAAGAACAGAGAGGAATAGGATGAGGCTACACTCCCAGTTCTGAAGAGAAACACATTATCTGTTCTCAAACACTATCTGGGCTGGGGGGTGAAGGGAGGCAGACAAAGGCAAGGATAAAAGCTACCCAGGACCATCTGAAACAAGTTACAGGCTTAAACCATCAAAGCATAGAACTCAAATACACAGCTCATTAATGGAGACCAGGAGTAAGACACCTAGACAAAAAATACACACCAGTCTCAAAGACTCCTCTGCATGCAAGGTAAGTACTTGTCAAGAAGGCATCTGATCTCCAGTATTTTCAATAAATTGTGAGACATCATGAATAACCCACGCTACCAAATCTGATTCTCTGAGGTCACAGCAGAGTTGTTTTGTTTCTGCCATGGCACAGACATACAAGACAACTCTAAAGAAGCAGAAACAGAACAGTAGCTTCCAGCAACGTGGGAAATTTTTGGATACAAAACAGGAAAATTTAATCCCAAACTTAAACTGAAGAGTACTATGCAGAATCTCATTAATACAACCTCCTTCCAAGTTTTATCCATGCTGTTATGTTCACATATTATAGGACTGAGCCTCCTAAGGCTTTTGACATATACATTAATTTGCCACACCCCAGAAGTGAAAAGACTCTAAACATTCACACACAAATGTGCATGCCCTGCAATATGTTGACATATTCAGCTTTCACTTCTTCCCCTGCCCAAAATGAAGCAATAAATTTGCTCAAAAACTGGCCTCCAACTGTGAGGTGAGAAGATGCACAAATTAAGCCTAACCACAAATTACATACTGCAGGATATTCAAATTATCCAGAGATTATTCAGACCTTTACATAAATCACAACTGAAACAAGCCTCAAATTTCTTACTCTAGTATAATTCAGTAGTTCATATCTGCACGTATCAACACTGAACATATTCTAGTAGTGTTTAAATACTACCATCTGTCCATCTGAGAATGCAAATTTCTAATAGACAAGGTAAACAGAAAAGATCCTTACAAAATGGAAGCTCTGGTAGGTGCAGCACTTACCTGGAGGGTCCTGCTAAGGTAACTGTGGCATAGGGATCACATTGTCCATTCACAATGGGCAGCCCTTGGCACTCTAAAACTCTAGAAAAGATGAAAATGGAGACAAAACAACTCAATGAAATGCAAGGACAGCAGTGAAAATAAAATCAATGCATTCCCATTCTGTTTCCTTTTCATAATACCTTATATGGGAGAACTGAAATGTTGTTTAGCACAAGCATTTGATTTATACCTAAACTTAAAAAAACCCATTTTAGTCTTAAATACTAACTTTAGCAGGGTTAAAAATACTGTTAATTTACAGAGAAGCCTTAACTCAAAGGATTCTTCTGCAAGTACAACAACTTCAAGTTCACAGAACAAGAGTCTGCTGTCAAGATGGGAGCTGTCAGCACTTTCAAATTCTGTGACAACTTCTTTCACCAAAAAAAAAATAACCAAAACAGAATTGACTTCTATAACAAAAGATTTTTAAAAAATCCACACAGACAGATCCCAGCAGCAGTCAAGGAATTTCTCAGAATCACATTCATGAAGGTCCCAGTGCTTCTGACAAGGTTTGGCATGGGCTCATTTATAAAGGTGAGTTAAAACTGCAGGCCAGGAGACAGTATGGCACAGGATGGATCTTTCTGCATCAAATTTAAATAGCAAAGCTACAGAAACATATCCAGCAGGTCTGCACTGAAGTCAAAAAGTCACTGGAAAAATAAAATGGAACAAACTGGGTTTTGCTGCAAGCCATGGTGAGAAATCTGCACTTGTACACTCCCACTTCAGGATCTCTTTGGAGAAAAAGAAAAAATTCAACATAATGCCAAGAAAAAAAAAACAGGGACAAAAAAATTTCACATTTCACAAGTTAAAACCTACTGAGGAATGCAGCACCAATTGGAAACAAAGGCAGACAAGCCAGTTGCCAGGACTCTCCCTCCTGGAACAAGTTCTGCTTCCAACAGGTAAACCTGTTGGGCTGATGACTTTACACAATCACAACTGGCAAATTTTGGCCAAGACAGATTCTGAAGGTCTTTGAGCAGGTAAGTAGCACTCTACTTGCAGTCTGAAATATCTTGCAAACTTCTAGGTGTTACAAATTCAGCAGAAGCAGTAATATCCATTTTACTGCTTCCAGTGACAACAACTTTGATACCCAAAAGAACTGTTTTTAAAAATCAGCACAGAAAAAGTCAATAACAGTGCTCCACAATTTTATCCACAAAGCAAGTTATTTGTTAACATATGATGTGCACTTCAAATACAGCTTAACTACAAACCTGTTTTGTAAAAAATTGAATATCCTGCACCAAGAGAGGAATGGTTTTTGTCCCTGAGGTACACTCTAGATAGACTCACACAGTCCCAGGAGCACATGAAGACTGAAGATCACACTAAGGGGTACACACTGGCAGCTGAAGTGATGATGTTACATTCACAGCTGGAACCTCACACCTATGATCCACAGAATAAAGACTAAGCAAGCTCCAGTAACCCTCCAGGTCAAGTAACACCCAATACATGCAATTTGGTTGTCTAAATGCATGCGTCCATTTGTCCCTCCAGGAGGGCAGGAGGCACCCCCAGAACATGTGTGTTTGACAGCTCCACACCTCTCAGGAGCTTCATAAATTGATGAGATGTCTGTTTTCAAGCAGACAAGTCCTACTCCAAATTCATCCAGCTTACCTTACAAAGGAGGTGTAGAATAGGCTTTTTTCTATGTGTATTAATACAGTATTCAAAATTGCAAATGAAAGGCTACTTTTTAAATTGAAAAAGGGCAGATGTGAACAGAAAGAACACTTATGAGGAACTTTAAATTGTAGCTTTCTGGCAGAGTAGCTAGAAGTGAAGGAGGAAAAACCCTAAGTACCAACAGAAAGCCTTTATAAAGAGGCAGGTTCACCTTGATTTTCTTAAGAGTCAAGGACACACCACTTTCCTTCTAGTGGTCTTTACATTAATATGACTATATTCACAGCAGAAACACTTTACCAGTGAGCCACAGCATGATTGCTTGTAATTCTTCCAGGATAGCAGGCATGGCTTGAACAGAACAGTTGGATACCAAGTGTCAGTGTCAAACCCTCCACCCCTTCCACTGCTTCTTTAAGGCAGCCTGTAAGTTCCTTAAAATTAAATAGTAACCCAACAGCTTTACTGCAGGCTGCCAATTTTCTGCTCTTGATGAATGGCTTCCAAGCCAGCTCTCATCCTTACAGGAAGAACTATGTAAAAATTAAACACAGAGAAAGCACGTTCATAGAGAGTATAATTCCTGTTTTAATAAAAGCAGTCCTTTCAAGAATATGCAGACAGTAGAAAGTGACCCCAGACAGCACAAAAGATGCTTGCAGACATCCAGAGTTTATAAATCACTCCAAAATAAAACCACACATGACTCAGTGATGGAAAGTGTGAAGTTATCCACACAAAAAAACCAAACCCATGCACACCCTAACTATACATATACAGCAAAAGTAGATCTGTTCTAATGGTGCCACACAAGAATTTTTAATGTTTTCTGTGGATAGCCCTCTGTCATTATCCCATCTATTGTCAGCAATGGTTAAACAAACAGTGCCATTAGCTGGTTGGAGAGAACACAGCAATGTAAATCACTGGGCACCTGCACCTTGATTTGTGCATGCTCTGCAGAACACGTGGAGAGGAACAACAGCATGACTTCCAATCACTCCTGGCTCTCCTGAGTCTGCACTCTCCAGCTTGGCAAACAAATTATCCATTTTTGAACAGCTCACAAAAGCATGAATGGTGTGAAGAGCATTTCCTCACAAAATCAGAATTAAAGGGCACATAATGAAATTACCAGCCAGCAAGTTTAAAACACACAGAAGGAAGTGCTTCTCCCATACAATGGGTAATGAAATGGCAAAACTTATTGCCAGGGGATGTTGTGGAGGCCAAGAGAACACATGGATTCAAACCAGGACTACACAAACTCATGGAGTGTAGGTCTGCAGGCAGCTATTAAAGCTTTAATGATCCAGAAGCCTCCTCCAGCTCAGGAAAGCCCAAACTGCTGATTAAGGGTGTAACACTGGAGCAAGCATATCATATATGAAGTGTCACTCAGCAGCAAATATCAGGAACAGCACCAGGCTAAGCAGAGGGGCATTTAACATAGTAGGATAGGTTTTAGGTTCTTTGGGGAAAAAAAACCAAACCAAACAAACCAACCCAAAGGAAAAAACAAAATACACAGATGTTCTCATACAGTCATGATGACTTATGGAGTTGGAGTAAGAAATGCAAAGACAACCTTGAAAGAAACAATGTGGAAAAACAGGAAACAGACGCCAACATAAACGATATCCCGAAGCCTTTCAGGTAATTTAAAAGCTGCTATTGTTTAAGGGTGTTGAAGAAAGCAGACAAGAGACTGAAGACACAGGATCTAGAGGAAGGAAGGTGATGTGTGGAGAGAGGTTCACTCTGGTTCTTTTGGCATTGTGGGGAAAGACGATAAAATGCAACAAGGCACAGGTCTAGCTGACTCAAGTTAGCATACCCTCATCAGCTGCAGGAAACTGTAGTCCCAGAGCTGCTTTTGTTATGGCCATTTTCTTCAGCCATGGGAAAGCTGCTTGGCAAATTAACACCACTCCTCTCCTAACCTGCTACCAAAATTCTTGCTTTAACTGCCAAGCTGGAAAAGAGCTAGAACAAAATGACAGCTCTGCAGGGATACAATGAAATGGAGCCTCGATTCTGCCACATGGGCATCACGTTATTAAGACTGACAGTTCATAGCAGGATTAGATGAGAAAAACACATGAGAAGAAATATATAGTAAATGTATAAGCTCGGGGGGGGGAGGGTGTTGGGAAGCAATGAATAAAGCCAGTAAAAGGGAAATGCCTTTGCTCTCATTATCTGGAGAATTCATTTAACATATGTGTATTAGAATAATGAAAAAAAAAAGCCTAGGCCATCAAAGACGAGTCAAGATTCACAAGTTAACTCATCAGGCCCCAGGGGAAAAACGTCTGGTGGCTGTTAGAATCTTTTCTGCCCAACTGGTAGTTTCTGCTGTCTGGAGCCCAGCTGGGGCAGGGGCAGGGACAAGGAGAGGCTGAGCCACCCCTCCCAGCTCCCCTGCCTGGGCTAAGGTTAGTGCTCGGTCAGACGGGAGAAGTCTCCATGCAGCTGCCTCACTATATTTTGCTTGTGGTTTATAGAATGAACAGGTTTCAAGGAACGAGACATTTCAGTTTTCAGTGTGGTTTATGACCAAACCTTCACATGAGTAAATAAGCTATGGAAAATTCCCAGAGGGTAAAAGAAAACCTCAAACCCAAACGCACCACGAGTGTGCCCTCTTGCCTTTAAACTACAGGAGTACAGAAGTTGGGAGGGTGGGAGGAGGAGAAGGTTTTAAAGAAAGATTGATTGTTCAATAAAAATTCAGCTGCACACCTGTGACAGTACAGGCATTCCCCCTGCCTCCAGGAGGCTGAGCTACAGGCTGTAGTCTCCAAGGCAGCCCCTACACAGTCATACCCAAAACCAGGCTTAACACAGGCCAGCAACGTCAAGGCGCTCCAAGCCCGTGGGCGTTCCACACCCCTTCCTTGGAATTGCAAAAATTCCCCTAAAATTATAGGCTTTCCAGTTAGTTCAGGATCCACATGTGTCATCAGCATCCTCATGAGCCAGCATGGATGACCAACACAAAACAGGGGACAGAACAGAAACAGAAGGGACATAGCTGTTCTTGAAACGTGTATCCATATTTGCTGCTCTTCCAGACTGAACCATCCCAGTGTACCCACTCAGGCTCAGCTCTCCCCCCAGCTTCAGCCTAGGACAGGGAACAGCACATTGTTCCCATTCCCTTCTCTCAAATCAGACTGTCTTCTCACTCTGATTCCTCAAGAGAAAATAAACACTTTTTTTTTCCCCCTACACAATCTTGCTTTCTACTACTGTACATAATCCATGCATTTTAATTGCTTTCACATACAACCTGGGTTCCTAGGCTCAAGCTTAACACTTGGCAAGCTTACTGATATACCTCATTAATCTTCTATTTCCAACCTCCACTTGTTCCACTTCTCTTTCATTTCTTTCTCTTGAGGCTTTGTCCCACCTCATGGATGTATTTTTTGGCTGTACTGAGGTTCTTCTCTGCGTCATTTCAAAGAGCAGAGACTTCCTCCCTCCTCGCTTGCTCTAGTGATCTAATTATTACTTGAACACTCCGTACTTGGTGTGGTAAGCCTGACCAGACAGAGAAGTATCAACTTAAAAGCAAACTTTGTGGTAGATTTGTCAGAACTGTCATCAAAACAATGCACCCTTGGCCTGTGCTGAGTACTCGTTTGGGAAGGGACATTCCCCAGCACTGGCTGTGTGACAGATTTTACGTCTCTTTGTATCTCTCTCTCTTTTTTTCCTTTCTACTGGCTTTAGGGTCATCTTGTAACTTATGTACTATACTGAGCACCTTGTCTTCCAGGGGTAATGGAGCACCTCTGGTTAGTGTTCTTTCTCAATGGGCTTCTCAGGACTCGTAAAATAGGCTATTAATCTTTAACTTCATAATAGAATAGTCCAGTCTTCTCTTCCAGTCTGGCAGTAAAGCAGTGGTGGTTTTCCTTGCCTTGCCACATTCAGTTCATTCTTCATGTCCTTTTCTTTCAGTGCAGCCTTGCAGCATGACCCAAGCTCCTTACTCATTCCCTGTGGTTTAAGAGAAACTTTTGAGGTAGAGCTGCATGACAGACTTCCATGTGTACTCTGGCCAGTCTCACATCTGTGCTGGTACATGGCAGTGGCTCTCAGACCAGTGAACTGACTTCTGTCTCCCCCTGCAAGCAGACACTCTTCCCAGGTCTCCTCCTTATTCCCTTGATCTTGCTAAACCAGTCACATTCATGTGTTTTAGAGGGGCTTTGCCAAGATGTGTCTGCATCCACTGCTACTAATGACAAAGGCACTGCATCTAGCTGAGAAACACCCTCAATCATACAGTTCTGGCCTCCAGAAACTTCACATCACCATATGATTGCTCTCATAATTCTTCATCTCTTAGTGGGCACACTCACAGACAGTGCCCTGGGTTTTGGTCTGATCAAATGTTACCTCTGAACTGCTGCTAGTGCACCTTCAGACAAACCTTCCTCTTCACTTCCACACAGTAAACTACCAGATCTTTGTTCAGCACTTCAAATAAATTAACTCTTCTTTGCCAAGAGGCTCATCAAGTGGCCTGTTTCTCCTAGGATAAGGCAAAAATCTTCTAAATTTACTCAATTCTATTTTTAAATTACACTCCACCTCCATCATCAAAAATGGTAAGATAATTACGTCCCAATCTCTCAAAATTTCTCTGCCAATCCACACTCTGGCTCTGCCTTGCCCCTGTTCCCAGGGAACAAGGAGGCTTCCAATACTGTATCCATGTATTGAATCAAGTCTTTGTCCTCTGGATGAACATTTGAAGCCAAAATGATTGTGCCCACTCCCAATAATTGATATTTTCTTTTACTAGAGTTCACAAGTACCTATTCCTTGACTTTTGGAAATGATCCACTTGTACCAACCCAAAATTTCCCTTCTTAACTGCATGTTTTTTGTACTGGGAACAGATGAGTCTCCTCTGAAAGCAGTTCTAACACACAGGAATTGCCCACAGCAAAGTGCCCTGGTTCACCACCTTCTTATGTCCCACTCAGACACAAAATGTGGTGGCACTGTGCAGTGTCTGGTGACCACTGACCATGCCTGGTAGGATGAACCCAGGAAAGGATGCAACAGCAATTCAAGTAGATACAGCCCTACTGGACAAAGTAAATCAGGGCTTGCTTTAGCATCAGGGTTTTGCAGGCCATTTCCCTACTGCATTTTTTTTTCATCTCTCCAGAGAATCTGAAAACAAAGTCTTTATCCAACCCTCAGCCACACTGCTGCTCTCCAGCCCACTCTCCCATCTCTTCCACTGCCCCTCCAGGAAACCCACTCTTCTTTAGGAACTCCAGCAGTACCCTATATTCTTAGGATGATACTTTCCCTTCTCTTTTTTTGTTTGTTTGGGTTTTTTTTTGTGTGTGTGTGTTTGTGGGATGTTTTGTTTGTTTTTGTTTTGGGGAACAAACATGTTCTGGCTTACACAAAGAAGGAAATCCTTGCCATCCCCCTTCACATCTGAGAGGATTAATGCTGCTTACCCAGAGCTACTTTTCCCCCTTCACGTGACAATTCACTTTGCCACAAAGATCTGTGTCCCTAAATGAAATCCTGCCCTATTCAAGCAAGTGGCACAACTTTACCTGGGATCAGCACTGCACTCCATGTGTATTCCCTTAAAGTAAAGGTTGTGTGGCATTTGGTGCATTGGCTCTGAAATATTTAAAGACAAGACACATCATCCACCCAAACCCATCCCTCTTCCAGCTTCTGAAATCTGGAGGGAGCTTACCAGGATCAGGCAAACTGGCTGTCCAGCCAACTATTTTGGTTTTTTTTCCTCTTTAAAACACCCTCCAAAGCCTCCACACCTAAAGCAACCTTGAGATGCTGAGATTACAGCTGCAACCCCAGAGCAGTGCTGCCTTTTCTTCCCCACTCCCAGTTCAGTTCAGAAACCTTGCAGTCCAGAAAAAGACTGAAACATGTTCTCAAACTTGTGTTCCCCTGAACAAAGGTTCCTCCCTGAGGTGACCTAAACCAATTTTTGCAGCCTCATGCAGCACCCAGGTTAGCTTTTGGTCTTAACTGGAAAGCTGCTTGTGCAACACTTCTGCCCTGCACACAAGGTTCTTGTTAACACAAGGCTGTTCATGGTGATTTCCTTTGGACAGAGCAAAGGAAGAGGAATTGACTGTTGACATGTGGGTTCAAGCAACAATTTCTTTCCCAGGCATTTACCAGAATACATTTTATAGATAAACAGGAATGAGTATTCATACAAAGCCAACCACTAATCTATAGAAAGCAAGTGAAAGCTAATGAGCACAATCCCTGCTTCCCCAGTCTAAACCAAATATTAGAGATATTACAGTAAAACTACAAACAGAAAACACTGTTTTCATCAAATGGAAGAAATACTGTCAATACACATCCCTAAAACCATCCTAATTTCAAATAAATGACAAAATGCTCTCATGTAATGAGCAAGTCCTCTAAATGTTTCTTAATAGTTTCAAAACCACGTGGACTTTTTTGTGCTATGAATATGGGAGCTGTGCCCCCATGCTACAGCTCAAAACATCCCATTTGCTTCCCAATATCAGCTGTGGAAAGATTTTCAAACCCACACATTTACAGAGTACCATCTGTACTCTGCACTAAATAAAGAGAACAGACTAAAAAGTGGGTGTCAGCCACCCTGTTCTCACAGGACAAGGAGTGAATCCATTAGGGGTTAAGCCAATTTGTGAGTCCATTACACAACAGTTGCAAGCTTCCTAAGAGCCACTTCAGGGAAGTTTTTAGTTGCTTAATAGAAAAAAAAAAAATGGTTAAATTATCTTCTGTTACAGTGCCCTGAGGGCTTGAACAAAGACAGAAGCTTGCTGAAATTCTGAATTGCACTGATTCAGTGACTATTACTGGCACTGACATCATCACTTCCTCCTGCCCTGGTCTCAGACTTGCAACCCCAGATACCAGCAGGGAGGGATAGCTGAGCCACAGGAGAGTAAGGAGAAAGGGTAAGGACGGAGGAGGAGTTATTTCTAGCACACATTCATCTTCAGATGAGACAGAAAACCAAATACAAGTTGTGGCAAAGCAAGAAGCATGTAAAAATTATAAGGAATTAGAAAAAAAAAAACAGAGTTATAATCCAGAAAGGATAGACTTGCTTAATGACTTATATTGGTTCTTGTAGGGATAGTGGAGAAATTTGAATTTGAGGTAGGAGAGCAGGAAGCCAAGGAATGGGTCAACTTACCAAGGCAGCTACAGAAGCATTTGTGTTCAAGCAGCACAGTGAGGAATGCAAGAGAGGTGAAGCTCAAAACGACAATTACAATATGCAGCAAAAGATTAGAGCCCAGCCAGCAGCTTGAGCTGAGCTGACTGTGCCCTACAGCAACGTTAAATGGAAGCAGCAAGATACCATCTGTAAGGGCAGATAAGGAAAGAAAAAAGACCAAAGACCAAAAGGCAGCATGGGAGTCAGACACAGAAAGGCTGTTAGGGCTACATAATGAGGCCAGCCAGTAACAAAATTCTCACCCGTTGTTTTCCTTGGCTTGGAAATGTAGGTCACTCTCAAGAAGACCCACAGGGATACACAGGTTTATGAAGCAAGTAAAGAGAAAAGGCTAACACCAGAAGCTTGAAAGAATTTAGGATAGAGAGAAGAAAATAAGGCACCTAGGGGGCTGCAGGGGGAGGTATTTAATTCTAAGAAGCAAAACAGAAGCAGCATGTCCTTAGTTTACCTAGGAGTTTCCTACCTAGCTGGTGAGTCACAGGGTTTCCTCCAAAGTGCTGGGTATAGCCAAGACAAACAGCTACCCCAGGCTGGCCATAGATGGTCATTTTTTTCATTAAAATTTGGCCATGCTGGTAAGTGACCTGAGCAGACACATCTGTAACAACCAGGAGAGGGTGAAAGAGAGAGATTACATGAAAGCATCTAAATCTCATGCCACCACACATTTGAACCACGGGGGACAACAGCCCAGAACTCTTGGGCCATGGGAATGTATCAGCTGAGAGTCTGGATCAAATCTCAACAGCTTTTGGGTGATGAGGGGTGCAGACAGGGAAGGCAAAGGACTGAGATGGTTCCACAAGAGCCATGGCACCAAACAAATGAAACCCCAGCCAGCTTCTTTTCTCATGCCTATCAAGTCCAAGTATAATGATTTCTCAACTGAACGAATCAATGAAGACTCTTTCACATAAGATTCTCACATCATATATTTAATTAGATGTGTTATAGTGGCAAACACACCTTTTTAAGTGGAAAACAAACAAAAATAGGTCCCAGTTTTAAAAGAAAGTCATTACTTGTGGACCTAGAACACAACCAAAGGTGCCTTCAAACACAATCAGAGGCTACAGCCTTCTGTATTAGGCATTCCTTGGCACTCCTGAGGTAGGTGGAACCTTTAATGCTTTAAAAACACAACTTGAAACAGCTCAGAGCAACTTTTGATTCCATTTATGTGAATAATCAGACAATCTGGGCTCTTGATTAACAGTACTTTTTATTAAAGGGCAGAGATCTTACACACGCAATACCTTCATTAAGGAATTCAAATTAAGCTGATTCATCACCACTACTGAAACCTGATGGTGTTTAAGATGCCAGCTGACTCCCAAAGTGATGCTGATGCACTGAATTCATTTTGATAAGGGAACTGGGCTAAGGCTGTACAAATTGTGTCACAGTTAACAAGAAAATGTGCTCCAACTAGAATTCATGAAACAATATTAAGACCTTGATGCTGTCTAGATTTATGTAACTGAAAACTTGTTAACATAACTCCTTGTGATTACAGACAATGCAGTAATCAAGTAGGGGAGGTAAAAAACCCTACAAAACAAAACACAAAGCTATGATATTCCACCCAAAGAAGGTTCTGCTTCACCAAGTGGTGGTTCTACTTTTGTTTGTACAGCACTAAGGCCCCTGGTGATAAAATGCAATGCAAAGTGAGAGCTCTTTAAGAAAGATTTTAGTGTCTTGTCACTTTAGATCTTCTCAGGGAAAACCAAGATGCAAATCAGGGCATGGTCAGGTAGGCATTCTGGTAGAACCAGATGTAATTACTAGCCCAATAGCTTCATAATTCCAGTTATTGCACAAACAGTTTGTACTAGCATTAAGTTTCTCCTTGTATTTTGGGACTAAAAGGGATCATCAGGATCACATAATCTGACACCTTTCAAGACAGTGATGAAAGCTCTCACCTAGCCAGGTTGTGCAACAAGTTCATGATGCCTACTGCATCTCCAGAACACCTTCTTGAAAGAAATTTAGGCTTAAGTCAGAGGTCTCACAATGATAATATCCTTACAATGTTCTAGAGGAAACTGTTTACTGGTTAAAAAATGGGATTCAGAAAAAAAAGAACAGTCTTTTACTACTTGTTTCCCACTAGATAAGCCTTCAGCTTCTATCCACTTGGTATCACTGTGGTGAGAATACACAACCATGCAATCAGGACTCTCCTCTGACTGTCAGGCACACTGTGGTTTCATCACTTTGCAGTTTTTTTGTGTACAAATCAAACACACACTCACTGTGAGACACATTTACCTTATTTATTATTAATTCTTCCTTATTCTTCTATGAACTCACCCGAGTTTAACATCTTCCTTTTCAGCCTGGTCTCCTAAAGACACAGACTTACAAGAAAATGCTTCCTGCCTACATTGGGCCATCAGTTATCCTACCAGTGATTTTTTGGCATCAGTGATGTCCAGAGAATTTGAAATAGTGGCAAAGATCTCAAAAGCTACTCCAGTTCTACACATTTTGTTAAATGCTATGGCTGTGTAGAGAAGAAAGCACCACTGGATGTAGCCTTTGACTCAAGACCACACCAACAGCAAGAGGTGGCCACTGCACTGGGCCACCTCTTACCAACATGAGGTTTAGGCTAACAGGGTCTAAAACTGGCCAACATGGCCAGGGACTGTCAAACAACTGAAAGGGTAACACCAGGTACAGCCAGTACATCTGCAGCTGTATAGTCTAACTGGATTCTTGCTTCTGTTTGAAGCTGGTATGAAATTATTGCAAAACCATCAGCTTGGAAGCAAGTCAATTGTAAAATGAGTTAAAATTAATTGCAGATGCTACTGCCTCCTAAAGCAGGCTCCCTGCCAATTTCTGTGCTTGTCAGAATGGTATCTTGCATCTTCTTTCAAAGGATTTCCCTTTTCTCTTTGTATTTGAGAGAACAAAATGATTGAAGGAGGAACTAGCAAAGTACCTTGTACAGTGGGAAGGAAAAAGAGTGGGACAGTGAAAATCACTGATCCCAAACTGCTCTTAAAATAAATAGGCTTATTAAAAGACTTCTGCAAGTGCTTCTTATGTTATAAATATATAAATAGCAACACAGATTAAATATTTCACAATTAATTCTGAGAGAAAATGGCATCCAGCTCAAAGGTTTACACCAAGAAGGTGGTGATGGGGGAGGATTACAGTAGCCACTAGGTGATTTTAGCACTGTGGACTCCAGAAAGAGCTTGGTCATAGTATAAAACCAGTTGTGCTCCCAGTACAATAATGGCCCCAGAAGCATGAACACGAATTCTAGTTCATCTGGAAGCAGCAGAGAAAGAAATACTTTCCCCTTGTTGTGAAATACACAGTCAGACCTCTGGCAATAACCTCCTCTCAGCAAATAGTTCTGTGAACAATACAGTTAATGAAGGGTGGTTCCTGTGCATTCTGTACCATGTCTTTACTCTCCTCATACTTGCAACCAATACCCAACTTCAACATCTAGGGCACTTCCACTTCCCCTCTACCCTCCAGCTTCCCCTAGTCCTGTCATACCTTGATGTTCCCTGTTTCCCATTCTGCTACCCAAATTTCACCTTGGCAAGTGTTGCTCCTGTAGTGACAGATACAAAAAGCTGGCAGAGCAAAGTGCCATTTTTGAGTTTGGTCCTATCACATGGCTGCTGCTTTAGGAACTCCACCCAGCATGGACAGTGACTGTCACAGAAGTGGTGGCAGTCATTCAGAAAGACAGCATAGAAATTTACCTTAATATTATGCCAAATACCACATACTTCAAAGAGCTTTTTGATACAGGTCATGTTGCAAGACAAAGAACTGCTTTTTTTCTAGGGCCCTACCTCAGACCTAACAGAACTACCCCACTTGGTCACCATTACAGGAGAGCAGTCAAGTAAAAACTTCAGACCTTGGGGGTACTGTCAGCATATCCAAGGTGCTAACAATTCAGTTCTCAGAAGCTACACATCTCTTACAAACAGATACTACAGGAATGCTCTAATGCCCCCAAACTGCCCTAACAATGTGGCCTCAAGCACACTTAGAAGCTGAAAGTTATTTAACAAAAGGATTTATGCTTCAATAATTTGCTTCCATTTATAATCCCATACTGTGTTTATGCTGTGTAAAACAGGAAGTACTCTCACTTTAACAGTGGCACTTACTGTTGAAACAGGCTGATGGAGAAGAGTTACACTCCAATCTTGAACTAAAAAATCTCAATTTTATACATATTCCAGAGACTCATGAGATGACAACTCAATTTCCAAATGGTGAGCACTTTAAAACATGTTCTGCTGGAGGTGGACGACTGCCAAAAGGTCTCATCAATGAAGCTGCTCTTGATTAGGATTACAGATAAGAAGATAGTTGTGATTTGAGTAAACAAAGAATTTCATGAAGAGATGAGAAATACTGAAGAAATACTGAATACAACATCAAAGAAGGGTGAAACTGAAAATTCAGTGTATGCCAGTGTAGTATTGACAGCTTGATTGAGGCTACAGAACGTTTTGGTGGTGATGGAGAAAGAAAGGGGAGAGAACTAAACTTAGATG
>NW_008616818.1:12482-18874 GCF_000691845.1 Merops nubicus | reverse complement strand
GGTGTACTTGGTGACTCAGACTTTGTCGTTAACTGCATTCTCTTTACACTGTGGCACTGATGAAGGCTATTTCACACACTTCTCAAATACAGTGGGTCAAGTGATGTTCTGCTTTACTCTTTGCTTCTGTTTCAATGAGTGTACTAGAAGTTCCTACACAAAGACAATGAAATATTACCATGCTGGTGGAATAATTCTTGAGCCTGTCCTGGGCCATTTTATGAGAGAAATTCAAAAGAGGTGCTTCTGACAAGGCTTTTAATAGTCTACTGAACCCTGCTTTGCAGCATCTCAGCAAGTGCTGGGACCTCTGAGGCAGCTTTGTTTCGCTGAAGTTAAAAGAGCACAAAGTATTTATTTTTATTTTCTAACCTATAGAATGAAGTGAAAAATGAAGTTTAGCTGTACCTGAGGAATGTAGGCACTATGTACATGCCCCGTTAATAAAGTAAGTGGGTTGTCAGTGTTCTCTTTTTACATCTGTTTCCTAGCAAGTAAAACCATTCCCCAAGCATGGGGTCTGCACATACACATAGATATTTTAAATGAAGTTGTTACAGAACCAGAAATCTAATCCTTCAGTTAATCACTAGGAATATTTGAAAAGAGAGAAACTATTGTATATCTGCCTTGCCTCAGCTCAGATGAGCGCCAGTAATAATGCACATCAGGAAATGAAATACGTGTAAGTCACTGAAAATGAGAAGTTGACCAAAGCTACATTTCAAGGCATTCAAAATACAGGAAAGGTCTCAATGGGGAAAAAAAATTGTTCAGCTGCTGAAAAATGGAAAATGCTTGCTTTATATTCAGCCAATGAATTGTGTACTGAGATAAAAAGCTTTTGGGTTATTTTGGTGATTTTGTTTTGTTTTTAAAGGCAGGCAGTCTTGTGTATTCATGATTTCAAGAATTTTAACAGAAACAATGATTCTCCTTGTTAATTTCTGAGTTCTTAAAAATTTACCCTTCAGATTGACAGACAAATTTTTCTTTTCCTGTCCTAAACTGTAGATAAATACAGGCTGAATTTCAACTGTTTCAGTAGTGGATCAACAGATTTTTTGGGCATGGTTTAGAGGCGTTGTACTATTAATACTTACACTGTAAGTGATGATCTCAATCTTAGTGTAGAGACTAGCTATTTTTTTTTTTTTTTCCCAAATCTGAGTGTTTCTGTAATGTATTCCCTGTCCCTGTCAAGTTCACTGTTCACATTCTTGGGCTAGGAATGTGAAGACACTTCAAGAGATAAACGCATAAAAGTGATCACAGAAAGATAAATTAAAAGGCTGCAGTCAATAAGATTGAAAATGAACACCATGTCTCTCCTGGTTTTTAGATGTGATGTGTTAAAGTGTATATCTGGCCTTTTATACTTACTAGTAGATCCACTTTAATATGCTAGAATTTCTGATAGAGCTGTCCCTAATTTTTTTTTTTTTTTCACAATTGCAAAAGGTGCAAATTTTGTGAGTTCTGAGCTTTGGTTCTGCACTGTTTTTCCATGAGATTACCAAGTAACTAATACATGAGTAACTCAGAGTCTCCTATTGGCTTCAGCCTTTTCATGTGGATCCATCTCCAGCTAAAGCTAATGGTGCTGTTGGAGAGCACCTGACTTGTCTCCCATTCTTCAAGCAATCCTCCTGAAATTGTTAAATATTGAATCCACATAAATACTGAAGACAGAGAAGTAAAGGGCCATTCAAGGAGTATAAAAGTCACCTTGTGCTTTTGTCCTGGAATACCAAAATGCAAATAAAATTATGCATGTGCAATGTATGGGAATTTCTCTGATTCTCTCATAGCAGTAAACTGTATTACGCTGGGTTAGGTTTAAAGGGGTAGGGTCAGATTCTCTCCTTTGCTGTGGTCATGTATGCCTTCATGCAATAAATTGCTTTCAATGTTTCATCTGTATGGAGGAAAAACTCCTTTGGTGAAGAATTGTTTAGATATGCAATTTATGTGTATGCTAGGCAAAGGGCAAAAAAATGTAGTGGTTCTTTGTGAATGAATGGGTTTTTCTTGGGTTTTCCCAAGGAAAGATAGTTCTTTGCATTTGTCTGTTTGCTGTGAGATGAATATAGAAATTTGGCAGATCTGTGGCAGGTAGGATTTCTTTTAAGAAGTCAAACAATAAAGAGGCTGTGGGCTGTCTGTAAAAAGCCTTCAGGCAAATGTTAGCCCCAGGAGTGCCTGGGCCAGGGATTAGGGTTGGGGTGGAATATGACAGGGCTTCTATGGGTTATTTTCTTTCCATAGTGGAGATGGTGATTTGTGTGTATAAATCAAGTAACATGCTGCTTCTGCCTTCTGTGTTTGTGTGGACCACTGCTATGATGGAAAAAAAAAACCTTAATATTTTTGTGATTTTTTTGGTATTCAGACTAGGAGCATTTTCTTCTTAGGGGCTGGGTGGTAAGAAACCTGTTGAATATTCTAAGGTGCCATGTTTTCATGAAGCTATATGTAGGATGAAGCTCAGGATACTAAGAGTGTTTTGCATCTTTCTCCAAAATGGGGAAGGCCAGTGTTTCCATTCTAGGAACTAAGATGTAAGAATACTACAGTACTTTACTATGCAAAACTGAAAGATAGACAAACATAAAGTTAGTCTTTAAAATGGCAGGCACAAGTGTTGTTAATGTATTGCACTAGAATCATATGGTTTTGTTGCTATTACTGAGCTTTTTTCCTAACCTTAGAAGATTATATATAAAAAAGTTTAATTTAGTAAATTTCTTTTCAACACACATGTGCAAACCTGTGTGTACTTGGCTAATATTTGTGGAACTAGAATTCTGTGTGTTAGACATCAACTCAGCCTAAAATTTTCACTTGAATGGCAAGAAAGCAGAACTGAACACCTGAAGTTTGGATGAACGCTTAATCTGGTTTTGTCTAATGACAGTTTGACAGCAATCTGCCTGCCTACTGAAAACACATTTTGTTTCCATCTCTCAAAATTTACTCAGTCCAGTACTCTTCTAAGAAAGATTTTGAAAATACAAAAGTAGTCTGGCCAAGCATTGTGTCTTTCGTTTGCTTGAGTGTCTCACCCTGCTGGAGGCAAAAGAAGGGAGGAACACAATGGCAGCTTCGGTGGGACGGGGATGAGGAGCAGAGAATCCTTAAAGGCTGTCTTCAGGTGATGATGGTTCCACAGTCTCACCTTGGTTTTAATCCCAGTAACCTTACTGTGTTGACATGAAAAATGTTATCAATGTAGCAAAAGTTTGGGATAGCAAAGTGTAACAACAGTAAAATTGTTATGCTGTGAGTTGAATGGTGCTGAGAGTAAAATATTTTACTCCTTGAGGCTTACAGATACACAAGTAAATCTCAAAAGACATGTTAAAATGCAGCAGTAATTTGTAATATAACTCAACTAAGTGTTGACAAATCCATGTGATACAGGCCTGATCAGATTTATTTTTAAAAAAATAATTAAGTACTTAAAGTGTTGTATGCTCCAAAACTAATATGTTAAGATAAATGCATATAAGTTATTTCACATTCCTCCCCCCATTTATAATCAGTGACTAGAAGAATAAAATATTTTTCTGGATCCTACAGTTTCATTTTGTTTTATTGTGACATCTGTCACACAAAGTTTTATTCTCTTAAGCATTTTACAAAGAACTGCTTTTTTTCATGATGAGGACTTAATCTTTGATCGTGACATATTTTAACTAAGATGCGTCAGTTAGGCATTGTATTTTCTTCAAAACTGAAGAACTGTTGGAGGTGTTTACTACTAAACAGAACTTTGGGGAAAGGAAATCTAATTTTTTTATGTCATGAAGAACATTATGATGCAAGTGGGAGCAATCTCAAAAGAAGTAAAAAAAGAGGAGAGGTATAAAAACCTCAATAACTAGAGAATCTGAAAGTCTCTGTTCCATACTGTATTGATTTTTTTTTTTTCCCCTCACAAAATGGCAACTGCCTCATGTATACAAGCTTCATAAAAACCAGGCTTAGCTGCACTGGTCTGAAGTCTAGTGGAACCAAATGCTGAGCTCAAATATAAGTAGCATACTTCAACTCCTGCCAATGAAATTTTGCTAATATACACAAGGAGACATCTTTGTACTTAGTATATACGGGTCCTATTTAGTTGGGATTGCCATCAGGAATCATAATCATTGGATCATCTTTCTTCTGAACGGCATGAAGATTAAAAGAAAAACAAAAAAAACAACAAACCTGGATGAACAGTGTTTGTAAAAGTTATTACCAGGAAAGATCAATGTTTCCACTAATAGTCAGCCAGAAATGTGTGAATATGGTCTTTTATTTGCAATGTTGTGTAGATATACAATGTTATGTATTTTCAATATACGTAAGTATGATAACATGACAAATGAAAATGAAATGGAAAAAAAACCTGCTCTCTAGCATAACCTTGGAGCAGCTGGTGGAGACACAATTTGGATTTGGCTCTGAAATGGTTGAAGGAATTGCACAAGTTATTTGAGTGATTCCTCACAATTGTTTCAAGGAATTCAGTTTGCTTTTATCTGAGTTTTGGAAATTAAGTGCCCTATCCTAGAAACACATATAAAATTTCTCAAGATATTTTAAAAATAGTATTGGAATGATGAAGCCTTGACCTTAACAGACATAAATGGAAGACTGCTTTTTTTTCCCTCCTCCTAACAGAGAAAAGTGGTGATAATAGGGAGATTATGCATAATTTCTCCCATAATGGGACCCTTACAACCATGGAGCACACTTCTCGTATGTTCCACTCTATCCATCAAATTATGATTTGTGTCACTTGGGTCACTTCTTGAGCCGTACATGTAGTATATTATCAGAAAGCACAGGAGAACTTGTAACCTTTAGTGAGTTCCCAGTCCAGTTATATGTCTCCTCTCAAGATGTTCACTACTTTTTCTTAATGATGGGCACAACTCCTACTTAGGCTGTCTTACTGCTCCTTGTTAACTTTTCTTACGAAGCAGAGCTGGCTTGTAAAGAAGGGAGATTCAAAGACTTGTGCCAGTTTCTACTGCCAAATAGATGTAGGCTGTTTGTTAACCCAGAAACATAACAATTAGCCACTGAAAGTAAGTAGCTTTGTTGTGTAGGGTTTGATTTATTTATTTTTTTTTTCATAGCAGATGCTAAGAAGAGAAAACAGAGGAGAAATTACAATAGGAGCAGCAGATCTGCCCCCACATTGTGTTGTGGGAACCTCCTGTATTCCACCCTGGACTGAACCATTTCCCTATTTGTGTGGTGTGTGATTTTTCATTTATTTATTTATTTATTTATTTATTTTTAATTTTTTGCCTCCTTTTTCCAATCTTACTACAATCCTTGTGTCCCAAACACCACCCGCCCCAGACCGGCTTCTGTTCTCTGAACAGGTCATAGGCTTATTCACAAAACAGACTGAAGTGAAATGCAGTCATGGAAGCACCTTGCCTTGCAGAAGCTGTTGTTTCTGTTCATGATTTAATATACCTGAATGCAAACTTAAAGTATCCAAAATCCTCATGGATAAAACTGAGAGAAAAAAAGATATTTTTGAGGAAGGTATGGAGTCCAATGGTCATGCTACACACAGAGAGCAGCACTTGTGCTTGTGTGCATTGGATGAAAAGAGTATATGACAAAACTGATTTACAGATTGAAAATAACTAAAAGCTATTGTACAGAATTATGAAATAGAAAGATATGGTAAATTTAAAGGTATCAAAACTTGTCTCTAGATTTTTGTTTGAAGAGATGTAAACAGAGGTTTTGTCTTGGTACCTAAGGCTAATACACATCCTTTCTTAGTGTCTGGTTGTTGATCTATGCCTCTTTCTGCTTTATCAGATACTTTGTCATCTTGCTCATTTGCTAAGGTTGCAAAATAAGATTGCTGTATATTGTTCTATGGTATAGACGAGTGAAGAACATTCCTTTGCTTCTCTATTTTCATCTTAAAGTCATTTCCGTGCCGGGATTTTGATTTAACTTTTTTTCCCCCTAATCTCTTTAGTCTTCTACTGTTGTGAGTGGGGATTTTGAGGGAGAGGTATGTGTGCATTAAAAACTTCTCAGCATGAATTTGTTGTACTCAGAGGAGAGCACATTGTAATCTAAAGTTTTTATTGCCAGCGAAATATTTATTAGAATCAATTTTTGTGAAATGGTGCTGCCTGGGGGCACTTCTGCATGCTCCTGGGTGTTCCCTGAATGCAGTGGACAGGGAGAAGAGAGGAAGAAAGGACGAGGAAGGTACATTTTGTGAAGGGTGTGATATATTGTTTATGTCAGTCTTGGCCTTGGTGAGAAGAGAAGGTAGGTGCTTACTTGAAGGTTTTGTCACTGTGTGGAATGAAGTGGCAGGAGCCGTGTGCATGTCTCGTTCACAGGGACAGCACACA
>NW_008616818.1:0-12451 GCF_000691845.1 Merops nubicus | reverse complement strand
TGAAGCACTGAGCTGGAGTTTTAAGCATGTCTCCTGTGGATACAAGAAGTGTGCAGAGCCTGTCATGAAGGGGAAGGGCTAGTCTGTTGTGTATCACTGACCTTCTTGAGCACATTGCCAATAGATTATTTATGTTTGTCTCTGCTCAGATACAGTATTTAGTATTTGTTTCTATTCCAAACAGCAAATGAAACCACTGGAACTTATCAGATCAGTATTTCTGTCTACAGTGATCAGGAGAATTGTAGGGAGTAGTGTAAGAGTAATGAATCGGCACTTCCTCAGCTTTTTTCAGAGCCTGCTAGGATCCATGGATTTTCTGAGTCAGAGGTGATATGTTTGTGCTTAATGGTCTTTGATAGCTACTATAATACATCTGCTTCCCAAGTCTCTGAGTGCCTCTGAGAGCCCATGTGGATTCTGATATACAGAGAAGAAAGTGCACATATTGGTTAGAAGTTATTGATTGCTTAGAGGGCCTGGAATGTCACCACTTATTTCCATATGAATAACTTGTTAAGTGCCTATCTATATGTATTAATCATTGATGGAACAAAACAAAATAATTCAATAATTTATTTTTAGACTCAGCTGAATTAGTGGTGTTCATGACATATATATGCATCCTTGACATGCTTGTACTACTGGATTTAAATTATTAACATTTACAACAGTATTATTAGTGTGTACTCTTGCATCGTACTGGATTTGTATGCTAATAATGATGTTACTTTGTGCACTTGAAGAGTTTGCATTGCTGTCAACTCTTGTTTTGAGGCTAGTCTCTTCCTGACCTTTCTGTAGAAGAGTGACAATATAGTAGGAAGTAAAGACCCTGCCTAAAGCCACTGTGCTGCTTCTGCTTCTAAGCTATTTTTCTGTGGAAGGAGAATTTATTTTGTTGCTTCTATACACATTGCAACATACATAAATGACAGAATGTGGCTTAGATTTAGACAATTTCAAGTCCAAATGCTTCGTGACCTCTTCCAGGTAATGCAACAAAACACCATTCTCAACACAAGACCATGCAATATGACATAAACTTGTCCCTGCATTAGTTTCTATCACAGTGAAGAAAAAGGGAGAGGGGAAAAAGTTCTTCCATGCTGTGCACTTATTAAAGTAGCATATAAAGGTATGTTTTTACTTCTTATCTTTCCTGCCTCTAGCCTGGCCCTATTCTTTTTGTGTTCTTCTCTGTCTGAGTCTTGATTCTGTCCCACTTAAAACTAACCAAAGTTTTCATGTTAACTTGACCTGATACAGTATAAAGCCTTGAGCTATATTTGAAGTGGAGGTCACAGAGGGGGGTGGTAAAAAATAAATCTATTGTTAGATCAATGGAAGTAACATATAGGCATTTAGGGTAACATTTCCACTGATTTGATCAATTAATTTAATAAAAAAAAAAAATGTGCACTAAACTTTCCTTCTCTGTATCCTTAAGCTATGATGGCTGCTGCAGCAGTACTGCACAAAAATCACATTTAGGGTTATGGAGTATTTTTCAAGCACCCTTGAATAATGTGTGTTTGCTCTTTTAAAAGTCTCAGTGCATCTCTATTTGTGGTATGGGAATCTGTAAGGTGATGCTCCCAAAGAAAAGAGAACCATTGTTTTTGTGAAAGTAGAGGCTAGAACAGAGTTGGTAGTAAGCAGTTTTGAAGACAACTGACAGATATTCAAGATGGATTATCTCATTACGAGTTCTATTTTCCTTCTAAACAGGACTGAAGCAAAACAAACCTTACCTGTCATGTATTTAGTTTGTCTTGTGTTGGATGGATAAGAAGTTGAGGGCTTTTTCCCCTGTAACAAATATGACCTTCAAACTGTTCCAATACCTGTGTTTAACCTTATCTTCATTGACTTCCTATTCTATCGTAACAGTTGAACAAGGATTTCTTCTTGAGCAATATTCAAATCAGTTTTTAATGAGCTATTTAATTAAAGGCTAATTGAGGTGAATTCATTAAAGACTTCCAAATTATGCTTATCGGGGTAGCTATGTTTTAAGATAAGTTTTGAATATTCGTTTTATACTGCATTGTTTGATCATAAAAGCACACCTAAAATTATTTTTAAATGCCTAATTAGAACTTTTGTGCACTTTTCTTACCTAATGCCCTGCACTTTTTTTACTTAATACCCCATGTTGAATTTACCATGTGTAAGTTTAATATATTGCTACTGTTGAGCTAACATATAGCAAATAAAGCTGTTAAAGAGTCTTTTAAAGTCTTAGATACTGTAGAATCAAAGAGTGTATTTGCAATCAGTGATATAATTGTTTTTTTGTTAATCTCAGTCTGATTCTTGGGTGGATGTCAATTATATTTTATGTGTGTTTTCTTAATCTTGCTGAGTTTCCTCAACAGCAGGCTAACGGTAGGGAATTTTACTACATGACGATAGTATAAATCCTTTCTTTGTTCAAACAGTCAGTTAATAAGAACATTAATTAATCAATCTGGTAGGCTTCTCTTTCTGGGAGTACTTAGTATCTCTTGAATCAAAGTGAATTTGGAAAATAGGCACTCTAGTTTTCTTCAATCTTGTTTCTCATTGTCAGCAATACCAAAGTAGTTGACTAGAAATGTGCAGGAAACGAAAAGAAAACAGAACAAGAAATCGGAGGCTGACAAGTCCCAGAATTAATCTATGTTTCCTGAAGCTCCCAAGATTTGCTATCAATAAATGAGTCATCATAATAAAGGCTATAAAGACACATGCTACAGAGACCCAGATACCTCGCAGAAGCAAAACACTTTTGTTTCCTTTTCCTATCACGTTTCTTTTCCCTTTTATCTTCATTCAAATGGCAGAAGTTGACAGCCTAGTCAGCCTTTCCTTGTATTTGATACACTTGTGATTCAATAGTGTATCAGGAAATGCACAATATTCCTGCTCTGATGTTTTGGTAGGAGATTATCAGTACAGCAGTGGCAGCAGGAGCTAAAACTGGTTATAGATCCATCAGTTTCATCCTGTGCTGGATTTGTCTTGAGATGGATAGCTCTGCAGTCTAGGCTTCTGATCTATAACTGTAGCACATGACTTCATGGTCTTGAACTGTTAGTAGGGTTCACATACTAGTCCATAGGCGGTCCATTTCTGTACTCTTGATCAGAACAGGAACAGTCTCATTGCAAGCTGAGAGAATCTTTTTCTCAAATCTTTTTTCAGTTTTGCCTTAATGCAGGATGGAGTCATAATAATCTCAGTAATGAAATTCTTCAAGCATTTTTTTTTCCTCTTAAGTATTAGCTAATTTCTACAAATGAAGAGGTTTTTTGGTTTTGCTGAAAAATCAGTGACAATGTGTGGGTTTATATGTAGTGACATAAGATGACAATGTAGGGATTTTTCCCTATGTTTGCAACTCTTTTTTAGTTTCTACAAAGTGTTTCCATCAGGTTGCCACGAACTTTCCATCGTACTTAAGGCATTTAAGACAAAATTATTTAATATATATTTTTTAAAATCCTTTAGGTTATATCTCAAACTGCTTATGACCTTGAAGTATTCTTAAATCTGTTGAAGAAAATATAACTCTGAGCAAAGATATTTTCTGCATATGAAGGACAATCTAAATTTAAGGATCTTAGAAATCATATCACTATAAGTCTTGCTTACTTCCCCTATCCTATTTTTTTTTGTAAGATGAGAGACTTTAGGGCCTGCCACATGATTATGGGACCGCTGGAGGAGAATAGAAGATCTGCATCAGCAGCTTAACCCTGTAGCAGAGTCCTGTCTCCAGTGTAGACAACAGCAGATGACAGGATGAGATATTGGTGTAGATACTCCTGCAGATTCGGCCTTTTTCTTTATATTCTTACAGCTCCAGTAATATACAGAGTAGTTGCTTCTAGAGCTTTGAGAGTGGACATTCCCTCCAGGAATTTATCTAATTCCTTTTGAAAAAAAATTATGCTCTTGGCAGAAGCATCATGCCAGGGTAATGAGCTGTATGATTTAATTATGAGTTGTGAACAAAAAGTCCTTCTCCTTGGTTGTTTTTAACTGCTTGTTCATAATTTCATTTTATACCACTTATGTCTTGAATAATGGCAAATAATGAAAAATCATTGCCTATTCACTATCTCTATACAACTCATCGTTTTATAGACCTCTATCGCGTTTCTTCTCAGCCATTTATTTTCCAAAATTACTGCATATAGCTGTCATTCCTATGGAATCCATCCCATTCCTATCACCAAATTCATTGTTCTGCATTCTTCTGTACTCTGCTCTTCTACACTATAATCTTTCTGAGTGGTGATGACTGTAACTATCTGCAGTACTCAAGATGAGGGTACGTGATGGTTAGAAGCCTGATGAGGCTTTGTATTTTATTCCCTGCTCCTTTCCTAATAATTCCTAATGCTATGTGTGACATCTTGATAGCCGCTAAAATTGTGAGTTGATGACTCTTCTTTTTTCCAAAACATGTTGAGTCCATCACTTCTTATGCAAAATTGGAAGTTGGTTTTTCACAAAGCAATTGGATGGCATTTACTTATGTTTTCACCTGCTGTTGTATTGTAAAGTCATATTTATTCTATTAGCTTTTCAGTGATGTGACAGTCATAATTATGATTTTTAAAAAACTAATACACAAAAATCTAAATAATGTGATTTCCACCTACCAAGTAGAGGCATTACTTTGTTTACACGCCCTGTCATATTGCTATATAATCTTTTCCTGATCAATTATGAATATGCTGAACAGCAAGTATCCTAATACAGGTTATTCACTATCTCACTAATATCTCAATGATAAAACCTAAAAAGGTTTATTCCCTTTTTCTGTTTACAAAGCAATGTTAAGTTTTCAGTGTATCTTTTTTATATGTATTTCTTTCTCTTGTATTATAAAATATATTTTACTCTCCTTTGATGGTTCTCGGAGGTTTTGTTTAAGTTTGGTGTTGTCTGACACCATTTCTTTAATATCCTTCATAGTTTAAACAGTAATTTTCCCATTGTAGTCAGTAATTCAATTGACTTGTTTTAGGATTCATAGGTAAATATTAGCTAGATTCAGTAATTCATTATTTCATTAGTGTCCAATACTTCATTTTAAGTGTTCTTCAAAACCTTTTTTGCTGATCTGCTACATATTTACCCTAACATCTGTAAGTATGTGTATGTACTTATATAAGTCATTTGTCAGAGAAGTGCAGGTGTTTTCCTTTCAAGTCACAATATGCAAACAAGTTCATTTGAAATGGGAAGAACTCTAGGAAAGAGTTGGGAAGAAGTGGAGTAATTTGCATTTGATGATCAGATACCTGGTATTACACAGAATCACAGAATGTTAGGTTGGAAGTGACCTCTGGAGATCAAGTCCAACCCCCCTGCCAGAGCAGGACCATCTAGTCTAGGGCAGGTCACACAGGAACACATCCAAATGGGTCTTAAAAGTCTCCAAGGAAGGAGATTTCACAACCTCCCTGGTGAGCCTGTTCCAGTGCTCTGTAACCCTTACAATAAAGAAGTTCTTCCTGATGTTGAGGTGGAACTTCCCATGCTCCAGCTTGTACCCATTGCCCCTTGTATTGCAGGGCACAAGTGAAAAGAGGTTGCCCCTTTCTTCTTGACACTCAGCCAGCATATATTTATACACATTAATTAGATCCTCCCTAAGTCTTCTCTTCTCCAGACTAAAAACCCCCAGGTCTCTCAGCCGCTCCTCATACATCAGGCGTTCCAGCCCCCCAGTCATCCTCGTAGCCCTTCACTGGACTCTCTCCAGTAGATCTCTGTCCCTCTTGAAATGGGAAGCCCAGAACTGGACACAATACTCCAGGTGAGGTCTCACCAGGGTATAGTAGAGGGGGAGCAGGACCCCCCTTATTCTGCTGAACACACTTTTCTTAATGCACCCCAGAGATCATTGCCCATATTTTCTGAGCTTGCTCAGAAGGATGTTTTGAGGGACTGTGTCAAAAGCCTTGCTAAAGTCAAGGTAGAATACATCAGCTGGTCTCCCTGCATCTACCCACTCAGCCACTGCATCTTAGAATGCTATCAGGTTAGTCAAGCATGATTTCCCTTTGGTAAATCCATGCTGACTAGTCCTGATAGCCTTATTCTCTTCCTTGTGCTCAGAGATGACCTCCAGAATGAGCCACACCACCATTTTTCCAGGGATGGAGGTGAGGCTGACTGGTCTGTAGTTTCAGGGATCCTCCTTCTTGCCCTTTTTGAAGACTGGAGTGACATTGGCCTTCCTCCAGTCTTCAGGCACCTCTCCCATTTGCCACAATTTAGCAAAAATGATGGAGAGGGGCAGAGAGACTACATCAGTCGTTTCTCTCAATACTCTTGGGTGCATCTCATCAGGGCCCATGGATATGTGTATATTCAATTTTCTTAACTGATCATTAACCCAGTCTCCACTGACTGGCAGAGAGTCTTCACTCTTCCAAGGTTTTTTCCTGTAGCCAGGGTCTGGAGTTCTTGGGGGCTGGTCTCAGGGCTAAAGACTGAAGCAAAGGTGGCATTCAGCAGCTCTGCCTTCTCTGCATCCTCGGTGATCAGGACTGTGCCTCACTCAGCAGTGGGCCCACACTTCGCCTGTTGCTCCTTTTCCTACTGAGATATTTGAAGAAGCCCTTTTTGTTCTCTTCCTTTGCTAGTTTTAGTTCTAAGAGGGCTTTGGCATTCCTTACTGCCTTCCTACATGTCCTGACAGTTTCCCTATATTTCTCCCAAGTGACAGGTCCCTTTTTAAAAGAGTTGTATACTACTTTTTTTCCATGAGATTTCCTTCAGAAGCTCCCTGCTTATCTGTGCAGGTCTCTTAGCTTGTCACCCAGTTTTTTTACTCAAGGGAGCACACCTGTCTTTGACCTGGAGGAAATGGTATTTAAAAACTGACCAACTTCTTGGGCCCCTTTACCCTCCAGAGTCTTAGTCCATGGGATTTCCACAGGTAGATCTTTGAAGAGTGCAAAGTTAGCCCTATGGAAGTCCAGGCTTGTAATCTTACTTACTGCCCTGCTTCTATCTTGTAAAATACTGAACTCCATCATGTTGTGGTCACTTTCACCAAGGATGTTCCCAGCCTTCATGTCCCCAACCAGTCCTTCTTTATTAATACAAGGTCCAGCAATGCATCTCTCCTCGTTGATTTCCTCACTACCTGCATTTAGAAGTTGTCATCGATGCACTGCAAGAGCATTTTTGACTGAACGTGCCTATCTGTGTGGGATTCCCAACAAATACCAGGATGATTGAAGTCCCCCATGAGTACCAAGGATTGTGCTCTAGAGGCTGTCTCCAGTTGTCTGTAGAAACCTTCATCAGCATCATCTTGGTTTGGTGGTCTATAGTAGACCCCCACAACATTTTCACCCTGCTTTGCATGTCCCTTAATTCTTACCCACAAGCTTTCAACCTGTCCCACCTCCCCCCTTGGATAGAACTCAATACATTTCAGTTGCTCTCGTACATAAAGGGCAACACCACCACCTCGCCTTGTTGGTCTGTCTTTCCTAAGTAGTATGTAGCCATCTATGACAACATTCCAGTCATGGGAGCTGTCCCACCATCTTTCAATGATTGCAATCATATCATAGTTGTGCAACCTAGTGCACAACTTCTCCTGCTTATTCCCTGTACTCTGTGCATTGGTATATAAGCATTTTGGAGAGGGAGTTAACCCATCAGTTTTAACTCTTGCTATCTGACCATTCTCAGTCACTACCGTGGTTATTAACTTGGTAGTGAGCCCTGTGTTATTGTCCACCTCGAGCAGGACAGTAGACTGCAGACTGTCCTTAGGCACATCTCTTGTGAGCCTGGATTTATCCCCTTCCCCCTTCAAAGCTAGTTTAAAGCCCTGTCAAGGAGCCCTGCCAACTCCTGTGCAAGGATCCTTTTCCCCCATGGAGACAGGTGTTCATCTTTTGCCAGCAGACCAGGTGCCATAGAAACTTCCCCATGATTAAAGAACCCCAAGTTCCAACAGTGGCACCAGTCTCTGAGCCACGTGTTAATCAGATGCGTTTTCCACCCTCTTTCATGGTAGGGGGGCTGTTGTGTTTAGATGACTTAGTTAGCTGATGTTTCTGTGTGGTCACATTCAATGCAAATGTTTGGTAAAAATACTACTGAGGTATTTGTGAAGTAACAGGGCTCTTTTACAGCTTCTGGACTTATAGTGACGTCACCAAAGGAACATATGGAAATGGATTTAAGCACATTTGAAATAGAAAGGTTATGTAGGTAGAAGAGAGAGATGTTTGTGATCCAGTGTGAGCGGAGGATCAATAATCTGTGTGTTTATAAATACGCTTCACTACTTATTATTGGCAATGATTTATCAAGGGCTGTGGGAGGAATGAGCTGCAAGTCAGTGATTATCTATTGCACTGTTTCTTATGTCATACTGAAACTTCAGGTATGCAGGTGATGGCCAGTGGTTTAATAACACAGCTTGGGAATTATTTTCTTCTGTATAGCAGTGAAATCCATGTGCCTTCTGTGAGTGCGTGAGCTCTTCTATTTTAATACTATATTCCTTTAGCATAACACCATGAAAATATTATGTATAAATTAAACTTCCCTAGAATCTGTTTTGTTTTCATATTGTTATGGTCCTTTAGTATTCTATAGAGTATATGCAAAGTAAAAAACAAAACCAACAAAAAAAGGTACACCTTGTGCTACAATTAGAAAAATCTTAATATGCACTTTACTCAGAAACAGCTATAATGAAGATGAAAATAGATGGGTTGACATTGTTCATTTTGCAGTATTCGACAGTGATGGAATAGGCTCTGTAGCCTTTTAATGCTGATATTGGAATGCAGGATTAACAAATATCAATGTTTTATTTATAAAAGTGAAAACAGTGAATTTGAGTTATTTTATCTGGTATATCAGAATACTTGTCATTGTGATATGCTTTGAATGTTGTCTTTGGCTAACCTGATGATCCAGTGAAAAGCTAGCCTCAAAGACTGGGTTGGTCAGAATTTTGTCTAGAGAACATGAAGTAGATCTAATTTAATGGGAATAGATGTCATAGATATGGATATACTGTGCAGAGCATCTTGGATACAGATGGATAAAACTAGATTGCTAGAGAGAGTACGGCACTGGAGTGATTGTTCTGTTCATGAAATTCTGTTCTCATTGGTGGTTTCTACTATGCGTTGTCTTATTCAGAGTCTCTTTTGCATATTATCTTCTGAGAAACTACAGTAGTATCAAGTTCTGTTACCTTCCAACTGAGTATGTGTTAACTGTGTGGTAACTGGCTAGTACTTTTTGTGGAAAAGATTATTCATCAAGCAGTGAGTCTTTCCAAAAACATGTTTTCATGTGAAATCTTTTGTGAACTCCTTTCTGGACAAGTTACACAGATATGTGACAGAAAGATAGAATCTATTCACTTAGTAAAGTTTGAGAAATTAAAATCAGTACAGAATCACAGAATGTTAGGGGTTGGAAGAAACCTCTGGAGATCGAATCATAGACTATATCGCATTGTATAATTTAAAAAGGTTTAGACCAAAAGTGCAGGGAGAATACCGAAGTCCCCATGTGCTCTTAGGAAATATTAGAAGAATCAACAGGCTGAAGATGTCTTAATGCAGCAGCATGGATAATGAAGAGGGGAGCAAGCAGTGCCTGTAGCTCCTTTTGGGCTAGTTCGTGTAAATTAATGAAGAACATTCAAGCACTGTTGGCTTAGACAATTCTCCTATTGAGAAAAGAAACTGTAATACACAACAACACTAGAGAAGATTGTATGGTGATATAATGAAGCTTACAATGTCAAAAGATAGGATGATTAAATATCATATGCCAGGCACACAGACTTCCTACAGCTCCATCTTATGTTTTCAATTTTCAGTGAAAAATAAATTCCTTCAGAAATTAAAAAGGAAGCTTAGAGATAATTCTCATTGGTATTGGAGAACTGATAAATATGCATATATTCTAGCCTTCACTTTCTACTCTTCTTCCTTCTAAGAATGACTCTGTGTAAATCAGTACCTCTCTCCTGTTGCTGACTTCTGTGTCTTGTACCAGTTTGTCCTGTCCTTTATCTCCAATTACCTCACACAGGTCCTTCTTCCATTCTTTTAATATCTTTCTCATTGGATTGAGCTACTCTATGGATTAGGACTTTTCCTGCATATTTCTTGTTCTCATTCCTTTGTGTGTAGGTTAATAATTGGATACTAGTGTGATAGTATCTCTATCTCTTGCCTACTTTATTTCATGTTTTGTTCCTCTGAGCATTAGTTTATTTACTCAGACACTCCTCGTAATTCAGTGGTCCTGTCATTTTTGTGAAATGAATTTAACAATACCTATGTGTTTTTTAGCTGTATTTATGAAAAATTTCATATACGTACTTCGCCATATTTGTGACTTGGTAGATAATGTTGTAGAGATAATTACTGTCATGCAGCCGTGGCAGTCCTACCAGGACATTGTAGGGTTTTTTTCCACATCCTCAGTTTCTCCGGCTGTGCTGACTTCAGTGTCTGAATGGGTGGCAGAGTAGGAAGTGATCAATCCTATGTTGAGGAAAACATTCTTTAAAGTTGATTTTCCCACTGTTTTCATGGTAACAAAGCAAGGATTTCTAATTTGCTTTGTTTGATACAGATTCACAGATTTCAGAGGCAGAATAAACCTATACAAAGAATGTAGGAAAAATGATTACCCATTATCACAAAAAAGGTGAGGAGGAGTTGGATGCAATTATGTGGAAGACATGTTCTGTGGTGTTGAAGACATCAAGACAAATAAATGTCTTCATTATATTGTGAAATACAGTGCAAATTACTTTTTCGAAAGCTATTGTTCCCTAGAATACCTTCTGTATCCAGGTACAACACCTTAAATACATTGCATCACATTTTGGCTGAATTAAATGATGAAAAATCACTGCATTTTTCACCTTTCTGGCCTTGACTGTTAGAAACACTGATTTTTATTTTTTTTTAACCTCCTTTTTTATAAAAAAGAAATAAAGAAAAAAGTGTTAATAAGGAAGGGTGCTGCAACAAATTAATTTCTATTTTAAAAATAAAAAAATAGGCTTTAAGGCTATTAGTTGTGGAAAAATTACCTATGATAGCGGTGAAGTTCTAGAACTAGAAATATCTGCTGAGTGGGAGAATCCCTTCAAAAGAGCTGATGCAGCAGTTTGCTTTCATGCAGACTTTGGTAGCAAAGGTTTACAGTGTAACTATCAAGTTGAGTATCGTAGAACATAATAACCAGAAAACAGAAAGTCTAGCATCTAATTCAAACCTACGACCCCAAACCACTAGTCTGACTGCAGCAGTTTGCAAAGTTTAGAACAAGTCTTGAAGGAAAAAATGTCATAGAGTGAAATGTATCAGGTTAATCATAATTGAGATAGCAGGGAGCTGGATTATAGGAAAGTCCAGAGGATATAAGACATTACATAGCTCAGGAGAGACTGTCTGCAAAGCCACTACATCATTCCTGAAGGCCCTGTTACCTTAGATTTGAGTCACATCAGACCAGGAGATGCTGCTGCCTCCTTACTGGACAGAGAAAAGACCTAGGCAAACCAAGAGAAAGTGTTAGGGCAAGAAAAAAATGGGACTTTTTGTGAATAGATGTAGCACAGATGAATATAAACTCATTGTGAATACATTTAGTACAGATACTAGCTGAAGACTCTGCTGCTGGAGCACTATATATACTATACAGCAATTGCTAGATCAGCTCTTATGCAAAGGGTTTAAATGTCTCTCTGAATTCTTTCTTGTTGATGACTGAACTGCAAATATCTACTAGAGTGACTAAAATTTTTCCTTGTTTTTAATGACTTAGAAATGTCGTGTGTTCTTGTTTTCCATCTGCTGTGGAAACTGCTTTAAATATGTAGTTTACATTTAAAGCTTTTGAACTTAAAAGACCTGGTTTGGGTTTAGCATAGCAAGTACAATCAAATGAGAGGTCGAAGTGTGTATGGTGTTTCACTT
Source organism: Merops nubicus (assembly GCF_000691845.1). Classification (NCBI taxonomy): domain Eukaryota; kingdom Metazoa; phylum Chordata; class Aves; order Coraciiformes; family Meropidae; genus Merops; species Merops nubicus. Next base: position 455 of record NW_008616818.1, on the reverse strand, counting down.
GATTGTACATGCTCTGCTAAAGCATAAACATGAAATGAAATGGATGTCAGCTTGTTGATGATCCATAGGTACGTAGCTCTGAAGATGCACGTTACTGCAAATGCCCAGGGGGGAGAGACAAGAAGAGCTGCGGGTGAGAATGGTCCAGACAGACAGCTGCAGAGGTGGAGAGGGGATAGGAATGTGGTGGTGCATGTTTTGTATCTAGTCCCACAGAGCTGTACTGCCCTGCTCGTACGGGCAACATGCCAGGCACAGGGAATGAAGTGAAGGGGTACAACAGACACAAGTAGCTGCCCGAGATTCAGAGATGACTAGAAAAATGGCTGTGTTTATACTGAAAGAGTTTCAATACCTACACACCTTCAGTTTTCTCTATTACGACACAACATGGATTTCCATTTTGAATGTGAGAATTGTGTTGGTAGATCGAATCATAGAATCATTTAGGTTGG